>NW_027466271.1:237500-272500 GCF_046127955.1 Nelusetta ayraudi
GCAGAATCTGTTAAAAATGAGCTGAAATCATTTTAGGTGACTTTGTGTTTCAGAAATTAAATATATTAAATATAATACGATTTTATCTTGTTTTCTGATCGCCGTTTGTTCCCTGTTTGGCTCAGAATATTTTTGGCTGATAAATATTTTTATTTTATTTTATTATTTCTCTCTTTTTTTTCTTTTGTATCGTTGCTGTAATTATGCAAATTTCCCCAACGTGGGACGAATAAAGGCTCCTTCTTCTTCTACAACAGTGGCTGGAGGGCATCTTTTATTTCACAGCGATGAAGCGACAACACGAGGGCATCCACACACCGACTGTCACGCATCTTTACTGCCCTCTAGTGTCTCCTAGTGTCTCCTAGTGCAGTGGGTCATGGGGAAAACCAAGAAGTTTACACGATTGACTCCTAATGGCCCAGAGATGACAACTGTTCCAACTGTAGCAATCAAATGAGAAGCTCCCTAACCAGCAGGCGCTGTGAAGTGTGAGCAGCTTCAGCCCGCAGCTCTCTCACTACCTGTTGCCGTTGCCGAGCGATGACGCCGTGTGTCTGAAACCTGCGGCTGTGCTTCCACGAGTCACGTCAGGATGTGTTTGTGTGCCTCTCGGTGACGACGGGGTGGGGGTGGGGGTGGGGGGGTGAATCGTCTCTTCCCGCCGCCGGCGCCGCCGCGGCCCAGGTGGGCCGAGCTCCACGACCGACAGCCCGGGCCGGCGTTCAAGGCCGGAGCCGTAAATCTGATGTGGACGGGGAGGTGCACCCATGACTAATTTGGAGCTGCGAGGCGGCTCAGGCGGAGGTCACGGAAGGATAAAGTCGGACGCTGGGCTCGGAGACTCCCGGAGGCTGGGCCGGGATTTCAGCGCAATCGTAAATCTTTGGAGGGATCTAGCGAGTATGGATGCAAAACCAACGCCCGCCCCCCCTGTCTTTGCAACCTCACTGTTTGGGGGCTGTTCACACAGAGTTGGTCCAGGAGGCCAAGGTTTGACTGGAACTTCTGGGAAAAGCGTCGATCTCAGCCGAAAATCCTTTTTTATCTTTTTTTTTTTTTTTTTCTTTTTAAATGATTCAATTATTTAAAAATATGACACAAGTCATGTGCATCTTTTTGGGGAATCTGAGAATGCTGCTGCATTCCAAACAATGATGGCTAAAGCAAAGTCACATTTAGAAAATCTCTGATGTGGCTGAGAAAAGAAAACTCCCCTGCTCGGTGCGGCTCCAGCGAGCTGGGAATTTAGCAGAGCGGAGCTCCTGCTGTCAAAGACGCACTGTGTTGGCTGCTGTCTACGTGTGTGTGTATGTGTGTGTGTGTGTGTGTGTTACTTTTGCCCGTGATGAATCCATGTAAAGAAGACAGCTATTAAAGCCACTGGAACCACTTCAACAACGCCTCATTACAGCCGCTGCTCGCCGGCTGCAGGCAGGATTTATGGAGCACCTCCCTCCCCCCCTCCCTCCGGCCCTCCCCCCCCTTCCTGCTTTGGCCAGGGGCCTCCAGAGATGGAAGGATGGCGGTGGGAAAAAGAAAGAGGAGAGAAACCAGCCAGGAGTGCAGGAGAGAGGAGGAGGTGGAGGGGGGAGAAGGAGAGAGGAGGAGAGGAGGGGAGAGAAGGAGGGAAGGAGAGAAGGAGGGAAGGAGAGAGGAAGAGAGGAGGGGAGAGAAGGAGAGAGGAGGAGAGGAGAGAAGGAGGGAAGGAGAGAGGAGGAGAGGAGGGGAGGGAAGGAGAGAGGAGCGGAGAGAAGGAGGGAAGGAGAGAGGGAAAGAAGGAGGGAAGGAGAGAGGAAGAGAGGAGGGGAGAGAAGGAGGGAAGGAGGGAAGGAGGGAAGGAGAGGATTCAGAGAATGATGATGGTGACAAATCACTCGTGTTTGTTTTAACCGAGCGGGCGGCGGAACAAAGCTCACGTTGAACGTAAATCACCTTTTTTTGAATCAGTTGCAGGAGATTAGATCTGACTCGGGTACGATTTAATGCGTGGACGTGACGTCCTCATCGCAGAGCAGGACATCTTTCACCCGGCTCCTTTCCGCGCCTTTGAAAATATCTACAGACAAGAGAGGGGAAAGTACACAACTCTGTGGCGTGACCATTTACAGCGTGTTGCTGACAATGACTGGGTGCTACGCAATAAAGCAACATTACAGTGAGAATACCAGCTGGTTGTGCAGCAGTGTCACTGACACCAGTACCGGTTCTTGTTTCCTGTGAAACACTTTGGTATGATAACAAGTAACTTTTGTATACAAAATAAAATGACGTCAATAACGCCAAATTGCTTCATGCTTAGTTATGGTCAGTTCCGTTTAGAATACTGTATTAATCCCTGCAGGGAAATTCACTTTACATCCGCTTTCCTAACTATTCTATCTGCAGTATGATATCGGTCCAATACCGACACAAATCCTGGGATCGATATTATCAATATGTGGATCTGAAACACGTTCAATGTTGTTTTCATTAGAAATACAATCCAGCGAGACTGCAGAGCGATATTAGTACACATCAAAAAGCAAGCTTGTGCTAACACGGAAACAAACCCGAAGCACGCTAAGAGATCTCAGACAGAAATACAACACATATTGTATATGTAGTGAAAAGCCACTTACTTTGAATGGCGTACTTTTTCAACGCGCCAATGTTGGGTTCTTTCAGAGGCTGTCCCACCTTCCAGCTAGCTGCTAGTTAGCATGCAGGCGCTTAGCCAATTAGCCACTCAATGTTTAACGCTTTTCTGACGTTAATACCCCAACGGTTCTGGCGTTCGTTTTGTTTCCAAACGGAGATTATCGTCGCGTGACAGTTAATGACTCGGGAATGATCAATAGTAGGAGCCGCTGCTTATAATGGCAGAAGCTAATCTCGAAGTTTGTTCTCTGCTGGAAGTGGCGCCACCAACCAGACTGCTGGGTTGTAATTTATAGTGGAGCGCACACTGGGTGAAATGACGGCATTATTGATGGTGGAACTTGAAACCGTTAGTAAAAAATAAAAAATCAAAACAAATGAAGCCATTAGAATGAAAAGCTAAAGGTAGAGCTAACAGGTTACCTTCAGAGAACAGCTTCACTATCCAGTCAGTCAAAACAACAGGAAACAGTTTGTAAATCTGTCAATAGCATTTATTATTTATTTTTTTTAAACATTTTATTTCAAGTACATTAAACGTACAAATCATATAGTCTTACATCCAACAACAGTGAATCACAACTACGGATTCGGTCGGTTCAAGTTTACGTGACACGGTTCTTCCCCCCCTCCCCCCAACAACGCTTCACTCCACATCCATCTTCTCCGCACCATCATCCTCTCAGTCACAACACGCAAGATTGTTGTTATTGAATCATAAACATGGGTTTTTGGTCCAGTTCTGGACAGAATTTCAAGCTCATGATTGCGGCAAAAATCCCAGTGTACAGTGAAAAGTCTACCTGTCAACTTAAATACAAATCACAAAGCGAAGGCACAACCAAAGCACAGAAGTCGCCGTGTCTTCTGGGCTCTTGGGAGTATTTCTTTCTTTTTTTTTGGAATGCATCACTGGAAGAATTCTTGGGGATGACACAACAAAAGTACAATAAATATAGTTTCCAAAACAATATTTATTGCTGTAGGAAATTACTAAGTGCCCTGCTTCTCTGTACGTTTGTGCGGTCCAAAGGGACTCGCCGCTAAAAGGCCACCGGCTGAAGCACCGGCGAAGGTGACCACCACCTGTCAATCATCCACGCCCACTGACCGATGGCTTCACACTGTGACTTGAACACTGTGTTGTGCTTCAGAAAAGGTGTGTTAGTGCTCATTAGTGAGTGGTGGTCACAGTGCTTCTCTCAGTCTGACTTCATGTGAAGGGACATCTTTCATTGCAACCATCAAATAGTCCACGTGAAAGGCAGGTGGGTGGGGCTTCTATCTGAGGTAACATTACAGAAACACACTTCAAGTAATTTCAGGTATGAAAAAAAAATAAGGTATATTAGTACATAATACAACACATAAAGCACATATTGGTCATATGTGACTAAAGAACTAATAATCAGCGAGCCATTGAAATGTTGTGGAGGGCGGTGGCTGTGGAGGCCAGAGTCCGGCTCTGTAGCGGTCCAAGCCGACCCCACGAGCCCGACACCGGGCCTCTAGAGGGCAGCGTGTCCTGCTGCAGTCCCAGCCCTGCGCGCACACACACACACACACTGACCACACCAAACATCTATGGCTCTTGCATATAGAATTTCACATTTCACATCCTGAAATGTGCACAGGCCTTTGTGTGCAAGCTAGAAAAATATACCATCTGAAACTCCTGTCGGTTAGAAAAGGGAAGGAGGGTTCAAATTCTATATGCTCAAGGTAAAGTCGAGGTATTTCTCAGCACAAAGGGATGACGATTCACACATGTGGGTGTTGGACTTGATGAGAACTACTGGCCTACCAAGCTCAGAACCAGGTTGGTTTGGCAGACGCTACCAACACGATCCCAGGCTGGCTCGCCGAGACGAGGCGGAAGGCAACTAAGAGCTGGCCGTCGTAGCCGAGGAGCTACGGCAAACAAATCTGCTTGGATCCAAAGTGATTTGGTCGTTCCAACCTGGACGATGGTTGACGGAACCACGGCGGCTTCGGCACACAACAACAATGGATGATGTTTTACACGGCGATGGTCAAGAATTCTCTGATTCCAAAAAGGACACAATGACGAGTTTAAAAAAAAAAAAAAAAATACACATCACAAAGCAATCACGTACTGGCATCGTCATCGTCAACATCATCAACATGGAGACGGGCACTTACAAGGACGTCCAGAACACAGAGTGAGCAAAGAGTGGCCTTGCCACCGCGAGTCGGTGCCTGCTGGAACAGAAGGAGGTCGCTGCTAAAGGCCGGGACATGGCTGGAGAGGAGAGCCGCCTGTGCTGCTGATGGGGTACCGAACTCCTGAACCAGATCTGAACCACATCTCCTGAACCAGATCTGAAACCAGATCTGAACCACATCTGAACCAGGTCTCCTGAACCAGGTCTCCTGAACCACATCTGAACCAGGTCTCCTGAACTAGATCTGAGCCAGATCTGAGCCAGATCTCCTGAACCCAGATCTCCTGAACCAGATCTGAACCAGATCTCCTGAGCCAGATCTGAACCAGATCTCCTGAGCCAGATCTGAACCAGATCTCCTGAACCAGGTCTCCTGAACCAGATCTCCTGAGCCAGATCTGAAACCAGATCTGAACCAGGTCATCCCCACTTTGCTCAACTGCAACAAGAACAACAACAACAACCTGGAGCTCATGTCACTGCCAGTAATTAACCGCAGCTGCGTTTCCATGACAGTTGTTCACAAAATAAAAGAGACGGTTCTAAAGGTACCACTGGCATTTGCAGGTGTTTCCACTGAATGGTGTGAAGTGCACCAGCTGTAATTCTGCTCAAATCTCGTGACTCTCAGGAGGAGATTTGATGAGAACTACGATGGCGTTTGTTTGCTTTGTTTGCTTACGTGTGTTTGCTGTCCAGAATGCTTGTTCCACTTTTCTCTTTGATGACTTGGAAAAAAATATTCTGTCTCCTCCTCTGTCCAATCATAACGCTCCATTTTCACTACTCAGTCAACTGGTCACGTGACCCCCGTCCGTCACGTCCGTGGTTCTTTTAACTGATCTATGGGCTCAGGTCGCTCTGCACCAGAACCACGTCACGCCTTGGTGAACTCCACCAGTCGGGTATCGAAGACGCCACTTGAAGGACATTCAAGTTGAAAGGAATTAAGATTTCATGCAACAACAGCTTTGAGTTGATGATGGTTTTTGACAGTACCGCTCACTGTTCACCGGGACCATCCCAGGAACAGTGGGTCTGAGTGGAGCGCCCCAGCCCAGCGGAAGGCTCTGATTGGTTGGTTGGCTCTGCCCGGTGATGCTCCGACCGAGGTCTGAAGCAGCGGCAGAGGGCGTGGCGAGGACGACCAGGACGCGGTGGGATCAGTCTCACCTCCACCATCGTCTTGGCTTTCATTTCATCCTCTCTACAAAAATACAACATTTCATGAGGCGTCTGGCCGCACTACGGCACTGCGCACACCTGGACAGTGTTTAAGGCCAGTGTGTGGACCAGCAGCCACTGGTCTGGGACCACTGCAGTCCTCCCAGCATGGATTTCTCTCCCAGTTCACAGTTCCAGCCTGGCAGAAAACAACAACGATAACGACGACAACAACAACAACTATCCAGGTACTGCGTTGTTGTTTGTTTTTTTTTTTCTTTGAAAATGAAGATATTAATTTCATAAAGCTCCTCCCCCTTCCCTGGCCAGTGACTCAGGCCCCGCCCACTACCCCGCTCCAACCCGGTAGCGGTCGACCCTGAGAGGAGAGCGGAGACGACGTCGACAACGGAGGGCAAAGGTCAAGCAGGTCAGGAGTGCGTCTCCGTCACAGGGACGTCTCCTGAACCGAGTGCGCCACCAGCTGGCAGGAGGGCAGCGGCGCCCTGGACTCGGCCTCGGACTCGTCCTCCTCCTCCGTCTGCCTGCTGCTCTCCATCTCCTTGTCCTCCACGATGGTGTCCTCCTTGGAGTGGTGGGCGGCGCCGTTGCCGTCCTTCTTGCCGCTCTGGTAGGGCGGCTCGTCGGCGGGCTGCCTGGGCTGGAAGACACAGAGCAGGAAGTCAATGGGGTCCGGGAGCGTGGCGGTGGAGCTGGAGGTGGAGCTGGAGGTGGCGCTGGAGGTGGAGGTTACCTTCTCGGCCAGAGGGGTGACACAGCAGAGCTTCTCCCTGTAGCGCTCGGGCAGGAAGAAGAGCAGCGTTCCCAGGACGGGATAGACGGTCCCGGGCAGCAGGTCCTTCTCCTTCATTGGTCCTGAAACACGGTGACAGACGAGTGACACTCAAACCTTTATCACTTTCTCTTTAGTTTGTACAGGGCCTGTTTACGAAGAAAAAAAATTCCATTGTGTAAAATTTGGCTTCAATTTGGCCTTAATTAACTTCATTAAAGTGAAGAATTAGAACGCTTCCCAGGTTCCCAGTGCTCCCAGTGAGCTGCCATCTGTACCAGCATATTTCTAAGGAAGCCTGGTGTGGACAATCCAGCTGCCTGGCAGCAGAGCGTTTGATACTTAGGCTGAACGCTAGGGGGCGCCCTCAAATAAAGCCACCAAGAAGAGGGAGAAGGAGAAGAAGGAGAAGTACAGGCGGAAGTCAATAAAGGAAACGTTCAACCTCACACAGGTCATGTGACATCACAGTGGGCGTGGCTTCAGCCCAGCCCTGAATGTCTTGTTGTGAGTGAGTGTGTTCACCTGTCAGCAGGCTGACGAGCAGCCCCACCACCACCACCACGGCAGAGTTGTGAGCGCTGTACCACATGTAGGACAGCGAGTAGAGCGCCTCCACGCCCGTCGGCCTGAGGGGGGGGGACAGGGGGGGTCAGAGGGTACTGAAGAGAGAACCTTGGAGACGAGATCTTGGCTCTTTGGTTGAAGCTGCAGACTCACCGCGGCTTGACAGTGGCGGCGGTGATGTTGTCCAGCGTGGTCATGACAGCGGCAGCGGTGATGTTGTCCAGCGGCGGCAGGAAGGTGGGCGTCGGCGCTGCGGCGGGCGACATGTTCATGACGAAGCTGCCGATGCCGATCCAGAAGGCCATGGCGAGGCCGGCCACCAGGCCCACCACGGCGCCCTGGCAGAGCGAGGAGAACATTGGCAAATAAAAGACCCGGTCACCTCCAGCGTGCTGATTGGACAGCTAGGTGGCGGGGGGGGCGGGACTCACGGTGGAGTTGGCCCAGGGGAAGAACAGGCCCAGGCAGAAGAGGCCCAGCAGGGGGCCACCCACCATCCCAAAGATGCTCAAGGCTGCCTGAGAAGAGACGAGAGCGGGCAGAGGGGTCAGAGGTCGCGGCGGCTAACCTCACCTGGAACTGTTGGTGTGGGGGAGGGGCTTCCTACCTGCAGCACGGACCCCATCAGGGAGGCGATGTAGGCCATGGCCAGGCACACCAGGCCGTAGGCCAACGCTGAGGAGCAGCAAGCAGAACACAGTCACACGGTGTGGCCTTCATCATCATCATCATCATCATCATGATCTTCATCAGAAGAGCAGCTCTCTCACCCAGTCCCTTGGACAGCAGCGTGGCTCTGGCTTCCGTCATGTTGGGGAAGTGAGGCTTGATCAGGTCCTCCATGGTGACCGTCGCCAGCGAGTTGAAGGCCGAGGAGATGGTGCTGAGGACCAGACACACAACTGATTCAATACACGCTGCCCCCTGCTGTCTGCCCGCTTGATCGCTCCGGCCGCCTCACGACACCGTCGGTTAACAGGTTTAGCAGCCAGGATGGTCTCAGGTGACCAGCTGAGGTCACCTCAGTCCACGAAGAGCAGATTCTACAACACCGACGTGCTTCAGATGGACCTTCCACGGGTCCGTCCCTCTGCTGGCTCACCTGAGAGCTCCGCTGAACAGGCAGGCCACGAAGAGCCCCGGCAGGCCCGGTAGACCCTGGAAGACGTCCATCACAAAGTACAGCACCATCTGCACGCAAGGACCAAAGCCACAGGGTGAACCTCCAGCCGCAGCAGCGGCACCTCCCAAATCTTTCAGCGAGGAGAAGAAACCTGGTCGTTGGTCTTGACGTAGCCCTTGTCCAGAGGACTGTCCTCCCCGTAGCGAGCAAACATGACCAGACCCATCATGCAACCCAGACACAGCACGATCTGCTGGCACGGGAAGACCACGTAGCAGGACCTGCAGCAGCAGCAGCACTGTTAGACACTCAGAAGAACGAGGAGGAAGCAGCAGCAGCACAGAAGTGGAGGAGGACTGGGAGGTGCAGGAGGTGCAGGAGGTACTGACATGATGGCCTGCTTCTCAGTGCGGGAGCTGAGGTACCTCTGGACCTGAGCCTGGTTCACTCCGTACAGAGCCAGCATGAGGAAGACCCCGCCCACACCCAGGGTCCAGAAGGTGTGGCGCTGCAGGGGGTCTGGGTTCAGGCTGCACACACACACACACACAGAGTGCAGTTTGAGCATCATCAGCAGTCCCAGCAGCGACCACCAGGGGGTGTCAGTCACCACCTACTCCAGGCCGGCGATGCGGCTGCCGTTCACCGCCTTCCTCCACACCTCCGTGATGCCTCCAGCCTGGCTGGCCCCCACCACGATGACGGCCAGCTGGCCCGCAAACATCACCACCGTCTGGAAGACGTCGGTCCAGATGACGGCCTTCAGCCCCCCCTGCAGGCAGGACGGCAGAATACATTCAAATTAAGAGAGACACATAAATCCCATCGATTTGGTCCCCGACTGATCCCAGCAGTAGGAGGTCAAGACTGTCTGTGTGTGTGTGTGTGTGTGTGGACTCACCAGAGCAGTGTAAACAGTGCTGACCAATCCCATCGCCATCACTGCCCCCCAGAGGTCAAAACCCGTCACTGCAGGCAAAGAGGTGGAGGTCATTGAGAACGCTGCAGCCAAACCAGTGACATCACGCCAGGAGTTCCGTGAAGAATGCTGCAATTTCACTTCATTCAACTAAAAATAGGAACTTTACTATTCAGAGACTAAGGTGTGACTGTCAGGCTGAAAAGGCCAACGTATTGCTGATTTTCTCCATTGTCAGCGTGCATTTCCAACACCAGTGAAACAGAAAAGAGTGGAGACTTTTTCCAAGCCGGCTCAACCGACTAAAATGAAGCGTTTGAATTTGAAAAAAATAAAATAACATTTGCGATACTCCTGCACCCCTATAAAGAAGGCTGTTTCTTCATGTCTGCTGAGCCCACTGAGCCTGCTGGCTGTGTGCAGGTTCAGACTGAAACGCTCCAATGTGGATGGAAACTTAACTCTTTTTTTTTGCTGCTGCTCTGGAAAAAAAACACCCTTCATGAATGAATGTGGACAGGCAGGAGGTGTAAATCCCTCACTCTCACCTGCGTTGAGCGCCAAGGCTGGAGCGTAGAGGACCACCCCCATGTAGATGACCTGCAGGAGGAGGAGGAGGAGGAGGAGGAGACAGGAGGAGTAAACCCGGCGGGTCACGCTGACTCGGGAGAGAGGAGCGTTGGCTCAGCTCACACAGGTCATCGCCATGCGTCGGGTTGGAGAGCAGCGACACGTGCTGTCATAAAACAACACCACAGCTGGGCCTTCAGCTGCGACTTTGACCCCCCCCACCCCCACCCCCCCGCCTGCATGCTTAAACTGAGCCTATTAATAAACTGCAGGGCCAACAGCCGATGGACCGACTGGGCTTAAAACCTTCAATTTGACCCCCCGCCCCGGATCAGACGGAGGATGTTTGAACTCCCACTGCTGAGAATCTCAAAGAGGAAACTTGGATTTCCAGTTCCAGAGGTGCTCTGACAATTCTGTTCATTGCAGGCTGAAGATGATTGACGGAAAGGGCATGGTGTGTGTCAGGAGAGTGTTGGTACCATCTGAAAGATGAAGGTCACGGTGCCACAGATGCGGACCGTCTTGTTGAAGCGCAGCTCCAGGTACTGTGGAGGGGAACCGAAGCAGAGAAGATCATCAGGGAGACGTCGCGGAAGGCACAGCTGGCGACGCGGCCGTTTATTATTGGACGGTATCGCTCCTCTGAACCTCCGGGACGCCACACCCTGATAAGGAACCTTTAACAGACTCTCCGTGCTGAGGCCGCGGTGACACTCACTGGTTTTTGTTGCTGTTCTGTTGTCAAGGCCGACCAGTTTAAAAGCACAGATAAGGAGGACCGAGCTCCGAGATCGCTGACAAGACGCACAACCAGCAGAAAGTGTCGACAGTCCGCCACTAAAACACACCTGAATCATCTCCGCGTGGACTGCTTTCAGAGTTCTTCTATTCTGCTTTGTCACCTCGCAGTACGACTCTGATCAGATCGGCAGACTCGTCTAGCTATGAAATGTATACATGTGTAGATGGTTTTGTAAACCTTGAAGTGTATAGAAAGTGTATAATTGTGGTACAATATGGTATCTTGCACCAGCATATAATCTAAGGAAGCCTGATGGGGACAATCCAGCTGCCTGACAGCAGAGCGTTTGGTGTTTGGGCTGAATGCTAGGGGGCGCCCTCAAATAAACCAACCAGGAAGAAGGAGGAGGAGAAGAAGAAGAAGAAGAAGAAGAAGAAGAAGGACTAGGTATCCAGGTTTGGCTGCACAGGGCCACTGTAGTTCACTGTCAAGCTCAGGAGAGGGAGGGTGGGTGAAAGAGCTCTGCGATCTAAAATTCAACCACCAGATGTCGCTGATTCTGATTCAGAATCATCAAATATTCCACCCTCCCACCTTTAAGACTGGGCAGGTTCTTTCTGAAACCGTGGTCTGGTTAACGTCGTGGACTTGGTGCGACGACAACCTGGAAGCTCCAAGCGTGACTAAAATAGAGCCAGAGTCAAGTTCCCTTTGCAGCGACACGCAGTTCAAAAAGGTCACGCTTGGCGCTGAGCCGCGCCAGGAATGTGGTCCTGGTGGTCTTTACCTCGTAGGCGCTGGACAGCCCCAGCCTGTAGAACACGGGGATGAAGACGTGCGCGGGGATGAGCAGGCCCAGGAAGTAGGAGCAGCCCAGGAACCAGTACTGGGTCCCGAAGGTGTAGACCTCGGACGGCGCCCCCAGGATGGCCACGGCCGACTGGAAGGTGGCCAGCAGGGACAGCGACACTGGCAGGCAGGACATGGAGCGGTCGGCCATCAGGAACTCCTGCAGGGGGCAGCAGAGTGCGTGGTAAGAGTGGGAAGAAAGGCACAAGAACCGGGAGCCTTCAGACTGACTGAAGACTTGACTGAAGACTAAACTGAACACACACACACACACACACACACACACACACACACACACACACACACACACACACACACACACACACACACACACACACACACACACACAGGGTCAATCTAGAGTTCAGTTCTAGAGTGGGAGGAAGCTGGAGAACATGGACATGACAATTAGCATTAGCATTAGCTAGAAACTGTGTATGCACCCAACCAGCTGCTGTGTGGCTGCATCCTCCCTGGCAAAGCAACAATGAGTAACGACAACGCAGTGCCCCCCCCGCTGCCGCACCTGCGTGGTGCGCTGGCGCCCCCCGGAGAGGGCGTAGAAGAGGCCGATGCCGGCCGAGGCCACCAGCAGCAAGGCGAAGATGACGTAGTCCACCGTGGTGAAGCGCATCTGCACCACCTCCCCCATGATGCTGCTGCTGCTGCTGCTGCTGCTGCTGGAGGTGGAGGTGGAGGTCCAGGTCAAGCTGGCTGCCGGGTCAAAGGTCGTCCAGGGGCCAATCACGGCGCTACGGGCGGCCTCATTCCATCAGGAGGACTGACTGAGGACCCCTGGAGGGAAGAGCAGCACAGTGCAGTCACTCACTGAGGGTCCAGCGCTGAAGGTTCTGGTCCTGGAGACCAGAACCTTCTTGTGTACGGAAGAGGATCAGGGTCACAAGAAGAGAAAAAAACTCTGCCTGCAGGTCTGCTGGAGAACTGCAGTCTCCAGCAGCTTCCTGGTGACTGAGGCTCAACCTGCTGGGATTCACCTGCTTACTGCGGCCAACTGGCTTCACCCACCATCCAGCCAGTCTACTGCCAAGTGGCACTGGATTGGGTCGACTTCATTCACCAAATTGTGACTTTTTTCACGAAATTGTGACTTTTTCACGAAATTGTGACTTTTTTCACGACATTGTGACTTTTTTCACGACATTTTGACTGTATTGAGAAAATCTCAACTTCAAAGTGGAAATGAAAAGTAAAATAAAAATCTCCTTGCTGTACCACCGGGTTCTCTTGTGGCCCTGATCCTTCTTTCATGGGTTGTGAGCGCACCGAGGCCGGCTGAGGTTTCATCGCAGCAAGATGGGTTTTAAAAGTTAGAGGAGTGTCAGTCCATAAAAGAACAGAGAAGTTGCCGGAGGCTTCTAAAAATCTTTATGTGCTAAGGTTTATATATGTATAAATCTATAAAAGCTCTCGTCATTCAAGGGCTTTTTAAAATGTCAAAGAGACTTCAGTGGAACTCGTGACGCCTCCGATCAGCTCAGGGTCAAACACTCTGCACCGGTCACAGCCTGACAACAAAGAGACTCTTCCAGCGTTGGGACAAAGTTGAGGAAGGACAATGAAATCAAGTTCTTACTGTGACGGAGCTGCTGCGGGCCGAGTGCTGCGGGCTGAGTGCTTCTCTCCTGCTCGCTGAGTGTGTGGCTCCCGACAACCTTCAGTCTGTGGGAGACACACAGTCGCGCAGTGAAACACAAGCCCGGGAGAAGAGCCGTGAAAATATTATGGCAGATCTTTGGACGGTCTCCTGGCGGCCGAGCAGCAGCAGGCACCCGGTGATACTCTGGCCAAACACGCTCGGGCCGTCTCCTCTCTCCGGCTTGCACTGCGGGGAGCCTGTTTGTGTTGTCGCCGCAGAGGAGGCGAGTTTCCCCCCTCGCAGGAAAATTCCCACATCCCACCCCTGCGTCTCTCAGCGCATTCACTTCTCCAGCACCGCCGACGTGGAGCAGGCCCTCAGAGTATCGACTGAAGTCTTTATGAGAGAAACTCTTTCTTTCTTTCTTTCTTTCTTTCGAGCTCAGCTCGACCCTGAAAATGTTGCCATCCAGGCGACGGAGCGACTCTATTTTCCCATTTTAAAGCCAAGAAAAGTCAATCAGTTGTAAACACAGGACACACAACAACTGTCACACATCTATCATTTACAAAGGACGCCTGGCAACACGTCCCAGTGCACAAACGCTACGGGCAATCATTACACAGAGCGAGAGAGAAGCGGGTTTTACCAGCCAGGGGTTCTGCCTGGAGGGGTTCTGCCTGCAGGGGTTCTGCCTGCAGTGGTTCTGCCTGCAGGGGTTCTGCCTGCAGGGGTTCTGCCTGCAGGGGTTCTGCCTGCAGTGGCTGCGTCTCTGCGCTCACCCTGGAGAAGCTCTGCTCTGTGAGGCGGACACGGCCCGGACTGTCAGCGCTCGGCCAGCATCGCAGGAGGTCTGAGCTGACACCGCCGTGATCAAGGACTCTCCCCAGACACGTGACTCCATCAAATCCCGCTCTTATCATTATTGCCCATTACCTCTAATCTGCCTGATTGTGAGCGCTTGGGAACTGCAGCGCTCGCCAGAACAACTGACCCAGTGCCAGGAGAGCACCTGGGGGAACTTAGCTTGAATTGGAGCTTTTTGATTTTGTAGTTCCTGTAGTTTCTTAATGTTCTGGAGAATCAAATGGCATCTTATTCTGAAACTACTGGTGACGGCTGAGGAGCTGAAATGATGAACTTCTCTCTTTACAGTGTGTTTGCGTCCATGTGTGTATTTTAGGGCTGGGCGAATTTGATCAAAAATAAAATAATAAAATATAATAATATATAATAATAATAAAGTGCAGATGCCAGTAAACATAGGTAGCCAGTTAAAAGCTTCTCCGGGGGTCAGAGGGGGGGGGGGCGAGACTAACTATGGTACCCAAGAGGCGCCAACCCGGAAACATGAAAGAGGAAAATCGATATTTCCGATTTTCCTCGATTTAACATCGTTAAAAATAATCAGATTTCGATTTTAAATGGATTGATCGCACAGCCCGAGTGTATTTCCATGCGCCAGTATCTGATGTGTTTGTGTATCTTTGTATCTGGGGGTTCTGGTGAAGGTTGTGGTGATTGATGGTTTGCTGTGTGGTGTCCGGACCTCCGCTCAGAAGCTGCAGATGCAGCGGCTTCCTGGGAGCGCCTGGTTTACAAACGCACTTTGATCGAACGTCAGCGATGGTGGATACATATCAGCATTCAGTCCGACTCTGGACTCCAGGTCCACAAGAACACAGAGTCTACTGTGAAACAACAACGTATCCATCTCCTGCCCGAGCTGAATTCTCTTAATGTTTCTCAGAGCTTTTTATGGAACTTTTATCACTGCTTCATTGATGTGTTGCTTTTATGGTCTATCAGTGGAGGAGAAGAACAGGCTCAGCTGCATTGTTAATGTGGGCTCCAAGATCACCAGAGTCCAGGGCTGTGTCAATGCAGGCTCTGCATCCTTCAAGGCTGCATTTGAAAGCAAGTTGCCTCATAGCACTGCATGAAGGCTCCTCCCAATTCCCAAGGGTCCTTAGGACGCTCCAAATGCCCCCCTACTGTTAGCACCAAGGCTACACCGCTACTATCCTTCACCTCCTTCTGTATCCCAGGATGCTTTGCGTGCTGCTGCAAAGCATGCTGGGATCCTGGGAAATTAGCGCCATCTACTGGCAAAGACACCACATATAAATTTAAGTATTGAAATTTCACATAAAATATTGTATGTTTTTAACATCGGGTTTTTATTTATTTGAACATCCAACGCCATCGTTAGATGGTGAACCAATGGTTAGCTTGATGCTATGAAAACGTCACTTCCGGGGTTGGCCAGCAGGAGGGAACGGCGGTGACGCAACCAGGAAATACGCCCGGGGCTAGACCGTCCCGTGAGGTGACCAGGGAGGCGGGGTTTGGTCCGTCCCTCTAGGCCAGGTCCTTGGGAGGACGCTTCCTTCAGACGGAGGACGCTCGGTTTGAAGGGTTCAGACCCTCAACTGAGACACAGCCCAGCTCACCGACTTGGACTCCCTCTGGAAGAACCGGGTCCCTGACCACCTCCCAGCCAGGAGGTCCATCTGAGGCCCTCAGCTGTGGATTGAACCTTTGCGTTTGTACCTTAATTGATTTGCAAAATAAACGGACGCTGCCAGTGAACTGAAACCGTCCCTGGAGAGCCTTTCTGAAGGCTCCCTTGGCGAGATGGTTGCGTGCCGCTACCGGCGCCAAACCGTTACTGTGGGAAGACGTCAGATGTGGCAACACCTACTGCGCATGAAGCAACGCAACAACGCATCGTCCTGCAGCACTGCGGTTAATGTGTTTGCTCCAACGACGGGACACTTGACAAGAACCCTGAAGCTACTGCAGTCCCAAGAGCACACAGCCTCCACTGCCACAGACAATACACACTCGTCCACTGCAAAGGCATAAAGAGCTCCCAGCCAGCCAGCGAGCAAGCAATCTTCTTCTGCACCAGTTGGCCGAGGCCTTCGGTGACAGTGTGCAGAGTCCGGCCGTGACAAAGCCAAACTAGAAGCAGTCGTAAATATAACCAGCACCTCAGAGCATGGAGGAAGGAGGTGAGGGAGTCCAGAGGAGCCTCCAGGACAATGTGTAACACCAGGTAGTTAATGAGCAAACACCCCCTGGCGTACAAAACAAACCACAGGCAATTAGACGATAAAAGAAGGTGACAGAACAGAGGCAGCGCTGGGAACAACACGGTGCAATGAAGCCCGAGGAGGTGGAAAATCTTACTTTTCTAATTCGAAGCAAATCAAATTCCTGGCCAGAGGACTTGGCAACCTCCTGGATTACCAAAGCACTCAACAACACATTTCACTCAGAGGCGCAGCAGGGCCTTTACAGCCGTCGTCTGGGGAATTTGGGCACCCACAGCTGCTGGTATCTCAGCGACTCAGGAGACCAACCAGTTGAGTAATGATTAAACCGTTAGCTGGACCCTGGCCTTGTTGTCAGAAGAAGGAACCCCCGGCGGAATAAACAGAGACGAGTCAGAGTGCAGCGGTGCCGCCGGTCCGGCTCGGCTGTGTGCAAAAACATAAAACAAGACAGAGGTTGGCAGCGTCAAGCTCCCTAAAAGCGCGACTATTTCCCTGTGAAATGTCGGGCTTTGCTCTTGGTGAATTGTTGAGTTTCAGTTCGACGCGCCCAAGCGTGCTTGTGATAAACAAAAATTCTGGAGGATGCGGCGATCCACTGTTCAGATTGTTTATTTGCAATCCAAAAACAAAAAACAAAAACGGTCTTACCGCGACAGCGGACAATGCGGCACAGGTTGCTTGCAAACTCACAGATCGACAAAGTAATCCAACAATCGTCAAAAAATGAGAAATCCAAAAAGTGCTTGAAAAGCGGTCTAAAACTGTTTGGCTGCATTCAACTCAAGAGACCTGCCGGCCCCGTTAACCACCCTAATATAGTTCAGGTGCTGCAGTCACCTGCCTATGGTGATGTGGGGGCGTGGCCCTTAGCGCAACCAATACTAAGAAAATACTAAATAAATAAAACAATTACTTTTGTGTCCATAATTAACACATTAAGCCACAGTGCAAATAAATCAGAAATAAGGAAAGAAAATAAATATTTTGGCTCCAACACTCCCTGATGAGGTGCAGGGCGGACCGGGCCGTGAACAGAGTCTGCTTTTGGGGGTTGAGGACTCAGCATCGGGGGGTGGGGGGGAGAAGCACGAGACGCAGTAGCAAAGAGTTATCTTCAGCTTGCCGGGATCACTCGTTAAAGATAACCACCAGCCCAGTGTAACTGGGAGCGTTCACACAGGGAGGGGATACCAGCATGCAGTGGACACTGCAAACACTGCAGTGGGGTGAAAGAGTAATCGGCTGCATTTTATCACACGCATTACAAAGATTCAAAATATTACATTGAGTTAAAATACGGTAGAAGAACTCACGCAGGGTTAGGGTTCACACCGGCAGCCAAAATCCCATTTTCAGACCCATCCAGGTTGAAACCAGACGGTTCTTTGGTGGTCTGAGCAGTCACAAAACGACATGAAATCCAACTTTTTTGAAAGCACCGTCTCGTCTCAGTCCGAACCACCAGAGACCTGGTCGACCTGCTTTGAAAAAATATCTCCGACCTTTCTCCTCTGAAAACCGAAGTCAAGTTGCACCCAACCGGACCATATGTTTGCCCCCCCCCAAGTGCTGCTAAAAGGTCAAGGGTCACCCATCATACACATCCATGGCTGAGGGGGGCGCCACGCCACGAACCGCATTCTCATTGAAAGGCAACATGACGGTCAACATCGTGTGTAACGTCAAAATGGGGCGGGGGGGGGGTGGTCGACTCCTGGAGCGCGTGACTTGGATCAACGACACGCGCCACGAGAGCTCGTGGCTCGTCGTCTGTCATTCATTGCCGTGGCTTGTGCCCAAACCAGCCGAACCGCCGCGCGGTTGGCTAGCGTGAAGCTAAGCTACGTTAGCCCACCGGCGAGTAATTTACCAGCAGCGAAGCTGCCACGGGCGACGTCGCTTTTACCTTTCGTTACCGTTTGCTCTTTCAGCATTTACGGCGGCGGTATCAGCGCGAGTCCACCACGCGCTCACGTTATCGCGGGCTTAATTTTTGCCTCGTGTGTCGCCGTAACGTCAGAGCCCGGCTCGACACGTCACGCGTTTCACAGCGTTTGACGGCTCTCGCACACACGCCAAAATACTAACGATAGTTAATAAGTAGTAGCCACTTGCCAGAGGCGGCCGGAAGTGCGTCCTGGTCTTCACGACACCAACTGTGAAGTGCCATGATGTTGTCGAGTCTCCCCGACTCTCCTTGACAGAAAGCAGCCGGCCGGCCAAGGGAACACGGGTGTTGCGTTCAGGGGTGGCTGGTTAACCGGGAACTCTGGAACTCTGACTCATCCAAAGGCCTGACGAGGGGCATCTTTCTATATCTGTAGCGATGCCGCAACAACGTACGACCCAGCTGGCGTGAACTCAAGTTGAATATGATCACAGCAGGCATTACATAGACGCCACTTCTCGTCATGTATGCAGCTTCAACGCACCACTGCTTTTTCCGACGTTGAAGGCAGCACATGTGCTCGAGTCAATACGGAGTGTTTTGTTTTTTTTGTTTGTTTTTTTTTAAACTCAAAAGCAGCATTGAATAACTTGAACAGCTTCAAGTCCGAGCTCCTATAAAGCGAGCTGCTTTTAACCTCTGTGATGCGGTGACGCAGTCAAGGCGCGTCGGTTGTTTTTCAGCGAGCCAGTCCGTCACTGGCACCCGCCGGCGGCGAGGAAAATCCCCATCATCGCGCTGATTGATCACCATGACGACGGTGGCCATTGATTGTCTCCCGATCAGCCAGCCCTCCGATCGCACGCGCCTCCACCCGCGGCCAGTCACCTCGGGATCTCGCGGCAGGGACTGGCGGACGGAGACCACCCGGGACCACCCGGGACACCCCCCCCCCCCCTCCCTACCTGCGTCCTGGCTCGGTCGCAGCGGTGACATTACAGCAGCTCCGTCCCTCCTCCTCCTCCTCCATCTCTCCCAGTGCGCAGCCCTCAGAGCGCAGCTGCAAAGGTCGGCGCGTCTCCTTGTCCCCACTTCCGGTCGGTGACTCATGAGTCTCGTTGAATGTGAGCGTGTAGGGATACGAGTGTACACACCACCCACGAGGGGGCGAGACTCACCAAACCAGTCTGTTCTGGTTTGGTTTGTGCCTGAAATGAGCCGCCGATAATCTCGATGCACAATGTTTGAGGATCAACAAATGTGGGCAAAAACTGTGCAATTGTGGTACAAATCAAACAAATAAGCCGTGCTTTTTTTTCTTTTTTTTCTTTTTTATTGCAAAAGCTATAACAGGAAGTTATTAGTCCACATGATGAATCCTGGCACTGATAACCGCCATAAAAGCGCTGGACACAGCACCAGTGTTTGAAGTACTTCAACCCCCTCTTGAGAATTCATTTTATATTATTGACAGTTTCTTTTACATACAACAAACGGAGAGACTCCATCTCCCGTCACGCTGCGGTTTCACCCGGCTGGCTGCAAGTTGTCGTGAAAATACAAAAAAAAAAAAAAACATCTTCGTACGGCCGTTCTTCTAAACGAGCCAAACCAGGGGAGACACTCTGTCATCCGTCGCACCTCCGTGAGAAGTCACTCGTCTGATACAGAGCACTCCAGTGTCCAAAGTCTGCATATTCCTCCCTCGCTCCTCCTCCTCCTCCTCCTCCTCCTCCTCCTCCTCCTCCTCCTCAGTTCAGTTGCCTGACGATGGAGTTAATGTCCGTGCCGCGAAAGCCGGGGTTCCCCAGGTCCTTGAGGAGCCCGGCTCTGTCGCGGGCGGCGTGGCGAGCCACCGACAGCTTGAACGGCAAGAGGAAATTGTTGGCGGCCCGGAAGCTTTTGCCAACCGAGTAGACCTCGTGGATGAGGTCCTCCAGGCAGATGATGCCGTGTTTTCCTGTGGACCCAGGAGGACACCAGGTGAGACGGTCGGCAGGTGACGGCAGGTGCTGCTCGGGTAGCGGCGATGAGGAGAAAGAGGACCTACCCATGTGTTCTTCGATGAAGGTGTTGTCTGTGAGAGGAACCCTCTTGGTGCCGATCTTGGCCTGTCCTCGCTTCAGGATGAGCTCACGAACCGACTTCAAGTTGGGAAATCTGAATATTGGGGAGGTGGAGGAGAGGAGGGAACGACAAGCGCGCTCAATACAGGTCACGGACAACTCAAGTCTTCTGAAAACCTGGCACTCACCCCCACGCCACGTAGGGTTCCACCATCTTCAGCATGCCCACAGAGGTCTTGTTGATTTTGACAAAGGAGCCGCTGAAGATCTTCCGCAACCGCAACATGTGGATGACCTTCGTGACCTTGGGACTGACACCTTTAATCCTGGAGAGCAAGACATTGTCCGTGATTACTGGCAAAGGTGAGGCTTTCTTCAGAGCTTCACCAGCACAGACAAGAAACAAGTGGACTGCAATGACAATGTCTGACCACTAGAGGACTCCTGAAATGAAAACAACAACAAGCTCATGTCTTTATCATGGAAGTGCATTGCTGCCACCCTGGGGGGAAAAAAAAAAAACAGAGCTCAGTATCACTTAATAATGTGAAAACTATCACATCACGTTTTTAGGTGATCATTTTCACGTAATAATGTGAAACTTATCACATTATTTTGTGATAAATATCACGTTCTAAAAGGCTTAACGTAGCTTAATGTCGGAAAACAGCGATGGACTATCACCAAACTTCACGTGGACAACACAGGAATTCAAACTTCAAGCTGGGCTTGACGAGAGACGTCCACGAGAAATTTGATCTGATCGCTGTTTTCCGACATTAAGCTACGTTAGCCTTTTCTCTACAATGAGAGCCTATGGAGAGGAAAAGGCAGAACATGGACAGGAGCCATAAAACAGGAGATATCATTTTGTTTTTTTTTTGAGTGGTGGAAGTGGACACGACTGGAGATGTCAAGACAAAAATGATCACGAAACAACAGGATTTTTTTTTCTAGGGCGGCAGCAATGCACTCCTGTACGTTACGATCTGCTCGTCACAACAGCTCATCTTGCAGTACGTACTCCCTGATGCGGACAGCGAAGGCGAGCTTGTGGTTCTCCAGAGGCAGAGGGTCGGCTGGTTTGTGGTCAAATCTGCGGATGCGAGTTTCATCGCGATGCTTTCTGCGGCTGTCCTTCAGGAAGTCTTCCAAACGTTTGGTTTGAACTTTAACCCTTTACCGCGGGATACCTGGAACCAGAAGAACAAATGCAACATAATTACACAGTGGTCAGCAAAAGTGGAGACGAGTGATCAGGAGGAAAGCTGCGGTTAAACGACAGAAACTATGGGGTATCGTGGTGGTCTGGCGGGGCCTGAAACAAGCTGGTCTGGGAGTGGCACAAGTGTCACCTTTCTCTTCTCAAGCAGAGCAAGTTTGGCTTGTGTGGCTTTGATGGCTTGGTAAGCCTTCCTCTTCTTCAGCAGATACTCTGGAACCAACTTGATGACCTTCTTGGACCTGTGACAGACATGAACAACACACACACGTTCACTCCCAAGTTCTAAGGAATGTGTCAGGAAGACATTATTCAACCATTAAATCATGTTGAGGGTCCAATGTCACCCGTGTTTACATTAGAGAACAGTAACGACAACCTCGGCGTTGATCCTCTGACTTTACGTTGACTTCTAATGGGTCACATTTCAACTTTACAAATAAAAATAAAAGTTGTTTACAAGTAACTTGTTCTGGGTATATTATGACCATCACAGTACCCACAGGAGCATTGCTCTTTCCTGGCACTACTCTGTAATACATTGTGTAAAAATGTTCAATTAATTGCGACTAATCTAATTAAATCGATTAAATTCTTCATCGAAAAATCGATTGTTTGTTAACATTCCTCGCCTGGACATTTATTCACACTGCGAAAGACAAGCCAGACGTGAAGCGTGACAACTCTTTTGTTTTATCCATCATGTTGTGGACGTGTAATCTATCAGGTAGCTGCTATGTTGTTTGTTTACCTGCGGGAGCGTTAAATTGGAGGACAGCAGATGGATAATAGCCAGTGGCAACAACCTAGCAGGTTTGCATTTTACTGTACGGTGACGTTCATTCACGTGGACTGTGCCTCTCACGTAAATAGGATCAAAATAAATGATTAAAATAGTAATAACGCGATGAATTCAGTTCAGTGATTAGCAGTGTTGGAAAACTGTTCCCATGCAGAATTGAAACGTAGCGGGAGCGAAGGAACGTGGGGTTTGAACTCAGCAAGTATCGAGATGATCGGGCACCTTAAATAACAGCTATTTAGACACAAGAGTAGCTTCGTTGTACCTCGGTGACGTGAATTCAGCCCCATGTGAAACTAAAACCTGTGAAGTTTGTCTTACACAGCCAGCGTCCTCAAAATAACTGTCTCCGTCGAACGTCGCACGAACAAACTTTGCTAGGAGTAAAGCTAGGTCAACAATACTCGTCAAATAATGCGCGGATGGACTTAGATGGAATTCATAAACATTACTTACTCGGATTCGGCCATGGTGGTGGTTGAAGTCAAATCGACCGTCGCGCTGTGATGACGTCAACCGCGTGTTTTGGCGCACACACCGCCACCCAGTGGCAACGCTCGCGAGGACGGCAAATGCACTAAAAGGCTCTCAAACAATCTGACGATAGATTGAGGCTACACTGCAACGAAATACAACAACAAAAACAGATTACAGTTGAAAACGAACAACAAAACACCCGTTTCCTATGAGCCTTACTATAACCTCTGATCTGCTGGGGGAGGGATTCGACGAGTTTCCGTAGTGTAGTGGTTATCACGTTCGCCTAACACGCGAAAGGTCCCCGGTTCGAAACCGGGCGGAAACAACCTTTATTATTATTATTATTTATTTTTTATTTTTTTTATTATTATTATTGCGACTTGACGTTATGGCATAAGGACAGGAGACATAACTGGAACAAAAAAAAAACAACGTGACTTTGTTTAAAGAGTGTGGGAGCAATTGGTGGTGTTTTGGCGAATGACTTCCGGAAAAAAAAGTTTGCTCCTCCCCGTCGGGGAATCGAACCCCGGTCTTCCGCGTGACAGGCGGAGATACTGTCCACTATACTAACGAGGATTTGGTGACGACAGTTTTGATTTTGACAGGCTTAATAAACATTTGGCCAATCACCAAAGTACCCAGAGTGATATGATGGAGTTTTAACATTCCGTCACCACGTCTGCTAACTGTCTGCTGATTGGTCCTTTGGTAAACAGGCATGAAAAAATTCCAAGCCAAGTTTGCCAGTTCCTTCTGATGCCAATGTGTTTGATAGGTGATGAAACTAATACGTCACAGCTATTTCAAAAGTACTTACATAAAAGTATGCTAACCTGGCAGAGATCAGTTAACAGATGACACCAAATAGTTTAATTGCCTTTCAGTCCTTTGACCAACTGCCTTGCCTGGCCTGCTCCCTCTGATGTGGCGCTCCACCTGGGCGTGGGTGGCTTGGGATTATGGTGATACTTTAAGACGGCGCCCCCTGGGGCTCAGGCTGCCATTGTGATGCTGTGATTCCCCCCCCTCCCCTTTACGTGAGTGCAGGTTGTTATAACTCGGCTTATCCAGGACAGAGTGTAGCCTGGTTGTTTTCATTCTCACATTCAAAGAACTTGTGTCAGGGTCTGACATGAACTGCTTGGGTCACCTGGTACGTGGGAAAATAACACAGAGTACATGTATGTACCTGTACATGTGGAGGACAGTGCAACACATACAGGACTTTGTACAGTTCCTGGGCGACGTGCGACCTGTACATCTTAAAACATAAGGCATTGCTTCATTTTTCCGCTTTTGCAAGTTTGTGCTAATGGAGCGTGGATGGACATGAGGCATCTGTGACAAACGTATTGATAATGAAACTAAATTAATTTTTGGCACCAAACACATTTCAAAAAGGCTGTCCCGTACAAAGAAAACATTTTTTCCCCCCAGACAAGAGCCTACGACCCAGAGCTGACACTGCTGTGCCTCGCTACAGTTTGGCAGCTGCCGGAAGCGTAATCTACATTAAAACCCAACAGCTGCAAACTGCTCTGTGAAAAACACCAGCTGACTGTGTGCTGTGCCAATTAACTTGACTAGCTTAAAGTCTTAGCTGTAGATGTGGGTATTGCTGATTGCTGCAATGAAGACATCAACAAAGTGAGTATGTGTGATTTTTACACAAGTGTTGGTATTGTTGTTAATGTTGTCCTTTGGAGAACACGGTGAAGGTGGAATTTTTTATTTTTAAAGACATGTTTATTCTGCGAATCTTGTCAAATTCTGTCTTGTGTACAGTGAAGAACTACGCGGGCATTACTTGAGATCAGACCCAAACGGAGGCGTTGCTCTCCAGGTGGACCATCAGCTGCATGGTTACAGTGCATGGGGCTAAAAACATCACCTGACGAAGCTGGAGATGATTAAAGTGATTGGATTAAAGTCTTACAATTTAAATGCCTTGTTGTGTGCGTGCGCGCGCGTGTGCGCGTGCATCGATGCACTTGCCACGACCATCTGTGTGGGCTAAAGGAGAGAGCGAGAAGAAAGCCTTGGCCAATCCATCTTATCCCCTTAGCTGCTTAGCATCGCCAGCCCTGACAGGTCTGCTCACTTTGCTGGAGTCCTTTTGTGCGCTATAATGGTTACAGTTTCCATCCAAACCCACCTGAGGAGGCTGGACCGCCACTACTGTCGTCGAGGGCTTTTGAAGGATCTCCCCGTTCATCTTTAACCTATGGATTCACACTTTGGCGTTACGTTTTTCCTCTGATCTGCTTTTCTTGAGCTGGACACATTTTTCATTTGAACACCTTTAAATCCTGTTGTTAAGGTAGAAACAACAAAGAAAAATGGGCTGCGCTCCATCCAAAGGGAAGCTATTTTCCAAGCCAGGACCTCAAGGATCCCAAGCGGCTCCGCTGCCCCCGGCGCCGGAGGGAGAAACCGGCCGTCGACCTTCAGATGAGAAGAGCGTGAGTGATGAGACAGAAGAAAAAGAGAATAAACCTCCACCGACCAGTGATGAAGATACCATCCAGGAATCTGCCAATCCCCTGTTGTTCTCCAGTACAACAACCACTCAAAATGAAAATGAGGACCCTGATGAAATCCAAGCAATTGTGATGACACAGGAAATAGAAGGGGAAACCGACCAGAGACCGAAGATCCAAAAGACCGAGAGAAGAAAGAAAAACAAGAGCAAGAAGAGGTCTTCGGGAAGGCAGAAGAACTCTGTCTATCGAGCCAAGTTGGACTTCCCACCACAAATGGTGAGGGCTCACCAAGCAGCCTACGCTTTCCTCAACCCAAACATCTCCAAATATGAGACCCTGCTGATGCTGCTGGACCAGGCCGCCCAGACACAGCTGTCCCTCCAGCCCATGATGTCCGCCCTGGCGCTGCGCTTTGAGGAGATCAACCAGGCTCTCGAGGAGATGGCTGAGGAGGGCGAGCTGATGCTGAAGGAAAATGGGGACTACATGGCCTTGGCCTCTGGGATGATGGGCCCGGCTGTCGTGCTCAGTAAATTCAACGCGGCCACCGCTGGGCCCCCTGAACCTCCTCCAGATCTTTTACAGCAACTCCTTAAACACTCGACGGAGAAAATGAGGCTTGTGAGTAGCTCGGTCCAGGCCCTAGGGGACACCACTCTGGAGGAGGCCGTGGAGTATTACTCTTCCCTCTCTAAAGTGCTGGTTGGGAAGCTGGCGGCCAAGCAAGCTGCAGAGCAAAGGGTGGCACAGGTCTTGGCACAGGTCGAAGGTGCTGCCATGGGAAAGTCCAACCCTGAAGATTCAGCACTGCACAGCGAGGACAGCGGCATCGGCGGCGAGAACGAGAGCCTCACCGGGTCTGAGAAGCATCGCCACCGAGGGAGCGCCGGTTCTGGGAGCTGTGGATCGGTGATCAACGTTCGCGGCACAGTTGACGGCCTGCCCAACAATTCGCCCAACCTGGTGGGCCATCGCGAACACGATGAAGAAGACGAAGAGGAGGACGACGAGGATGAGGACGACGAGTACAATGACGGTGAGGAGGACGTGCCGGGCAGGAAGAGGTCCAACTCCTCCCCTCCAGATCCCAGTCGATCGCTGCTCTACATGTACTCAAATTACCTCAGGGAACAACAACGTGGACTTAAACGGCCGATGACGGCTGCCACGGTGGCCCAAACTGGGTACCCTTCGCCCACAAGTTCCGCCAAAATAAAAGTGGAACTGCAAAACAGTCAGAGGTACCTAGATCAACAAATGAAAAAGAATTGTACTCGCAACGCGGCAGGGCTCAGCGGTAATTTGAACCAATCTGGACCGAGGCGGCATTCGTTGAGTGGCTCAGCGAGGAACCATCAAGGGTCCTTCAGAGAAAGCCGGCCGACGTGTACATTGCCATACTTGGCACCTCAACCATCCAAGCGGCAGTCGGTCAGGAGGCTAATCAACACCTTCAGCCAGGGGGTCGATGGAAGACCAGGCCAGTCTCTGGCCAACGGGCCTCCTCACATTAGGAGGCCGAGGAGAAGCGGAGTTCTCTTGTCGTCCGACGCCTGCGAGGGGACTTCAGGGAACAACGGCAACAACAATAACAACAGCTGGCCGGACAGCAAAGATGACCTGGACGTGGACAGTTTGCCACCGCCGCCCCCTGAGGTACTGATGGACGACTCTTTCGAGACTACCGAGGGAACCCACGAGCATGAGCGGAGATTACAAGAGGGTTCGCTTCCCATTATAATCCAGAACACTGGTGTTTCTCAGCGACTCAAGGCGTCCCTGCAGAACGTGGAGGCTCTTCCAAACCGCACCGTTTTCAAACCGAGGTCCGTCACCATCCTGCCTTCCCGTCCCGCCGGGCCGGGGTCAGGGGCGACAGGGGCACAAGAAGCAACAAAAAAGAAACCCGACAAAGACCAGGATGTGGAATATTTTGAAAGTGAGATGCCTGACAGCCTTCCTGTCACGGTGCCCCCTGTCTCCAGAGTGCGCCTGCCACCATCCTGTCCCTCAGTGTGCCACAGATTTCCCACCCCCCCTGTGTGCAGACCTCAGACAGGGTCTCGGCCTGCCTCTCGCCCGAGTTCTCCAAGAGCCGTGGCCCGTGCTTCCGACGACAACACCGAAGTGATCGTTCCATCCGTGTCCTTCAGCGACGCTCGCTCCGTCTTCTCTTCAAAGCCAGCGCAGAACCCTTCTGGATGTTCCGTGCC
Source organism: Nelusetta ayraudi (assembly GCF_046127955.1). Lineage (NCBI taxonomy): Eukaryota > Metazoa > Chordata > Actinopteri > Tetraodontiformes > Monacanthidae > Nelusetta > Nelusetta ayraudi. The sequence goes on from NW_027466271.1 coordinate 264,873, forward strand.
TCCCCGGCCTTGGGGAGAGGCCGCCAGAGGAAGGCTTCTGGTGAGGAGGACGGAGGACTCATCTCGTCGTACGCAGTCAGAGCAAAGGCAGTGCGCGACTTTCACGTCTGGATTTTCCAAAGAGAACAGATCGGCCTCGAGCTCGGCCAAAAGGAGAGACTCTGAAAACAGGGACTACAGGTGAGTAATGGTACTAAAAACTGTGGCTCACCATCACTTTTCAGCTCTGGCCCTGTCATTGTCCACATTCCTGGTTTCAGAATTTATTCTTCATATTATTATTGTTCATCATTTGATAAAAGAGCTCATCTTCACCTCACACAACCGCGAAAGACAGTCTGCCAGGCCACTAGATGGCAGTAAAACCTAACAACACATTTAAATGTATTATATAATAAGAGTACCAACTTAAAATTGTCTTGCGTTTTTGGTTGGTCACTATTTTTGAGAAAAGCGTCACGCTATTCCCTGGTTGATGGAGTTGAACAGCAGAGGACAGCACTGAGTCCGCTTGTATAACGCGACCTGGTAGAATTCCCTGGAAGCCATTTCCAGAACTCACAGTTCCACTGAATGTTAGCAGAGAAACCTATTAGCTTAACGCTGATTGGATTAGCCGTCCTGCCCCCATCCCTACACACAAAACCCCACCCTGCTGCCCTACATAACTCTGTCAGCCAATCAAATGAACCCCTGCCTTCTTTCTGGCTCTGCTATAGGCCGGCTAGTCCTCTGCTGACGGGAGATGACGCCCGGCTGGATTCAAGATCCTAGAGGCCAATGGGAGGAGAGGAACGAAGAAGGGAACGTTTGTCTAACGGCATTGACGTTAACAAAACCTCTGTTTTTTTTGTGTTTTTTTTTTAAATGTGTTTTGTGTGTAATCTGTGATTTATATTTGGGTTTGTCTGAAGTTTTGACCTTGTTGTACCGATGTGTCTGCAGCACCATCAACACTGCCGTATTTCTAAATGTCCTCTTGAGTCTGCGTTATCGCGCACTGGACGGAGGATTGAACGCAGTGTACCGTCTGTTCCTCACTGTGTTTGTACGCGTTGAAGTAGCTTTCCATCCATCCATCCATCCATCCATCCGTCGTCTGTGTTTTCTACCTCGACAGTCTCTGAATAAACATGAAAGCTCAGCAATGCCCCCAGAGTCCAAAGGCAAAGTGTTCTTTAAAATGTTCAAATGAGATGAGAACCATTTGTAGAGGTTGTTCCCTCGTGACTCGCACTGGGTACTAAAGCCATGCACATGCACGACAGTATGAGAAAGAGATCACACTGGGGGGGGGTTGAAAGGTTGTAATAAATAGCCTCCAAATACCTGCGCCTGACAGAGTGATGTTGAGCATCTGACCAAGCCGCAAATTCAGAAGATAAAAAAAGGAGGAGGTCTCAAACTTCCTTCTGCAGACAGTATTTGACAGTATTTCAAGGTGGACGGCTGGCACGCAACGTTGCAATAAACGGGAATAGCTCGCACTCATATTGATTGGTCTGTCAGTGTTCTGTTGCTGCTGAAGAACCCCTCTCTCCGGGGGGGAACACGGAAGGAGCTGCAGGTCACTGCCGTGATGAATGTTTTCAGTCCGTTTGCGCAATCGATGAAATGAATCAAGTGGAGCGAGCAGCAAGACAATTCCACGACGAAGGAAACTACAGGGCCCTTGCGCCACCTGCCGGTGACACCTGGTGTCACTGTTTTCCATCTCGGAGCCACCCGTAGTGCTGTTGTCAACCGCTTCCTGTTTCCTTCGACTTTCCATTTCATCGTCACCTGAGTCACAGCGGGGGGAAAACACGCGAAGAGCTCTCACTCCGCTCCAAAATACGGAAACCGAAGGAAAGCCGCCGCCTTCGGCTGCTTCTGCTGCCCCCAACAGGTGTCCGAGTAGAACTAGCTCAAAGTAAGGCCGAAATGAATACTTGTTCATTCATGCTGACTAAAGTGATTGTAGGTTGCTGTTTTTTGGGGTTTTTTTTGGTGTCGATTTTAATCAGGTATTTATAACACACAGTCTCTCACACGCAAGACCAACAAAACTAGGCGCGTTTGTTTATCCGAACATTTTTCATAAACATATCAAACAAGCCAAACGTGTTTCATTCGACTCGACCAGCGGCTTGCCTTTGCAACGTCACGGACACTCGGCGGGCTTGAACGTGCGTCGTCCGTGTTCGTTCAGAGCGAGTCCTCCCGCCCACAGACGATCTCTGCGGACGTCAGCGTCCAGCGGCCATACATTCTCCCCCCGTCATAAGGAGGAATCCCGAGGCTGCGGAGGGCTCCCCGTCACCCCTCCCCCGCCCCCCACCCGTCACCCGGACCCCGGACCCTGGACCCTGGACCACTTCGAGGACAAAACCCTCAAAGTGAACCACGCCGAGAAGGAGTAGAACGAAGCTAGCTGTGGGAAGACCCGCCGCAGCTGTCAGCGTCGCTCAGAAGCAACTTCGGCCATTGTATATCGGCGGCGAGCATCACCACCTCCACCACCACCTCCACCACCACCACCACCTCCTCCTCCTCGCGCTTCCCGCCGCTCGCCAGGTGCAATGGCTTCGGCCGCCGCTGCCAAGAAGAAGCACGTCCGCTTCGCCAGCATGGCGGAGCAGCAGCAGCAGCAGCAGCAGCAGCAGCAGCAGCAGGAAGAGGACGACAACGACGAGCAGGAGGAGGACACCTTGTTCGACAAGAGGAAGGACGCTGGCCGCGGGCCCCGCAGCGCACTGAAGGCGGCGGCGGCGGCGCGAGGAGGAGGCACCGCCGCCCGGGTGGAGGTGGTCGGCGCGGCCGGAGGCGGCACCTGCGGCCGCTGGATGGTCACCCTGGCTCTGTGCGCCTCCTTCCTCGGCCTGGTAAACAACCTCCGCTCTCTCAGATTATTTCTTTATTCGTATTATTTTTTATTTAATAACTGAATATATATATATGTTGTTGTTGCCCTGCTGCTTTCCCTCAAATGAGGCGAACCTGCTGCTGTCAGAATGAAGCCAGGCGCCAGGGGCGTTCACAGACAGACTGATGAGGAGGAGGGGGGGGGGTCCTGAGGTCACATGACTGGAGATTGAGGGCAGGAAGTGAATGGTTGGTTAGTGGTTGAGGATCTGTCCTCCAGAAAAATGCTGATGTTTTGTTTACAGTTGCTAAAATCGCCCCCCCCCCCTCGACCAATCACAGACCTAAGCTAGCTTCATTCCTCCTCCCTCCTTCCATCCTGCTGGATATTCCCAACTGACCTGTCAAACCACACACACACACACACACACACGGAGTGACAAACAGGTTTTACTTCCAAGATAAATCGGGTGCATCATGTTGATAACGCTGTGCCAATGGCAGTTGACACTGAGTTCCTGATAGCTAGCATGGCACCGTTGTAAACATGGCAGTTGTTGTCCGTCCTACTGCTGGGTTTAGGGTACTGCGCCGGTGTAACTGCTGCGTTGTTGATGACTGTTAGAACCTCGGACAGCGGCCGTCCACCCCAGGTATTGGAAATGATGTGCGGCTAACGGCTCAGACGGAGCCCCAGTCTGGACTTTGATTGTTCAGTCAAACGAGGCTGGGACTGTTTGTGCACCAGCAGGATTCCAGCCTGGACAAACTTGTTCAGCAGGCGGCGGCAGTCGTTGCACGCCTGCTGCTCTTTCAGGAAGTTTGCTTCTCAAATAGGCTTGGTTCCCACCAAGCAGCAGCAGCAGCAGCAGCAGCAGCAGCAGCCTCGCTGTCACTGCACTTCGACTCTCAGGACAACGCACACACAGGAGGGAGGGAGGGAGGAGGCTGCTGGTTGCACTTTGCCCTGAAACTCCACCTTATCTGTGGCACTCATCGAATTCCTGCTGCCTCTACCTGTGTGACACTCAGCACCTGCAGCACCTGTAGCACCTGCAGCACCTGTAGCACCTGTAGCACCTGCAGCACCTGTAGCACCTGCAGTGCAACCACCTGTAGCACCTGCAGCACCTGTAGCACCTGCAGCACCTGTAGCACCTGCAGGAGCTGCAGGTGCTCCAGGTGCTAGCACTGCAGGTGCTACAGGTGGTTGCACCTGCTGCTAACCTACCTGTGTGTGTGTGCGCGTGTGCGTGTGTGTGCGTGTGCGTGTGCGTGTGTGTGCGTGTGCGTGTGTGTGCGTGTGTGTGTGTGTGTGTGTGTGTGTGTGCGTGTGTGTGTGTGTCTCTAGGGGATGAGCATCTCCGTCCTGGGCCCAACCTTTGAGGACCTGGCGCTGAACGTCAACAGGAACATCAGCAACCTCTCCTACATCTTCGTGGGCCGCTCGGCCGGCTACATCGGTGGATCCCTGCTAGGGGGCGCTCTCTTTGACAACATGAACCCTCACCTGCTGCTGGGTAACGTCTCGTCCTTGTGGTGTTACTGCGACTCCGGTGTCCCTCCTGCTGCGGGTGACCTCACCCCCCCCCCCCTGTGTGTACCGCCCCCTGCAGGGTTCTCCATGCTGACCACGGCTTTCGGCATGTGCGCGATACCTTTCTGCAAGCAGGCGCTGCTCCTCACCGCGCTGATGTCCGTCATCGGGATGTCGATGGGCGTGCTGGACACAGGTGAGTGGGCGGCCCTCTCAACACCTCAAACAAGTCTCACCTGTCATAGGAGGCGGAGACCTGCACCGCTTCACCGGGCACATTGTGGGGAGTGCAGGTCCAGCAAGTGGCGTTGCTTTCACTCAGCGAGCTTCTCGGCTCCTCTGTGTTTGGACTCAGTCTGTTGACCCTTCTCCTCTCTGGCCACCAGGTGGCAACGTCCTCATCCTGAACACCTGGGCCGAGCAGGCCGGCCCTCACATGCAGGCGCTGCACTTCAGCTTCGCCGCCGGCGCCTTTGCGTCTCCCATCATCGCCAAGCTGCTGTTCGGGTCCGACGGCGGTGGCGGCGCGCTGGACGACGGCGGCGGCGGCGGCAACTCAACGGCCGCCACGACCGCCGCGGCGCTGGTGACCTCGGCGCCCGACGCCCACCGCATGATGCGCTACGTCCACAGCACGCTGCGCTCCATGTGGGCCTACATCGTCATCGGCGGCTTCGTGCTGCTCATCTCGCTGCTCTACTTCCTGCTCTACTCCCGCGGCGGCGGCCGGGACAAGGCCCAGGCTTCGGCCTCGGGGGCGGGGGCGGGGGCGGGGTCGGGGTCGGGGAAGCCGCTGGTGTCCAAGCACCACACGGCCCTGATCCTGCTGCTCTTCTTCTTCTTCTTCGGCTACGTGGGCGCCGAGGTGGCGTACGGCTCCTTCATCTTCACCTACGCCAAGGACTACGTGGGGATGGCGCCCCCGCAGGCCGCCGGCCTCAACTCGCTCTTCTGGGGCACCTTCGCCGCCTGCCGTGGCCTGGCCATCTTCTTCGCCGCCTGCGTGTCGCCGGGCGCCATGATCCTGCTCAGCCTGGTGGGCTCCACCCTCTCCTCGCTGCTGCTCTGCCTCTTCAGCCGCCAGCGGGTGGCGCTGTGGGCCTGCACGGGCCTGTACGGCGCCTCCATGGCCACCACCTTCCCCAGCGGCATCTCGTGGGTGGAGCAGTACACCGCGGTGACGGGCCGCTCGGCCGCCGCCTTCGTGGTGGGCGCCGCCCTGGGCGAGATGGTGCTGCCCGTGCTGGTGGGCTTCCTGCTGGGCCGCTTCCCCCAGCAGCCGCTGCTCATGTACCTGGCGCTGCTCACCTCCACCTTCACCTCCATCCTCTTCCCCGTCATGTACAAGCTGGCCACGGCGCCCGCCGGCCGGCCCGGCCGCAAACCGAGGGCGCGGGGGGGTCGGCGCAGAGGGCGCGGCGGGGACGCGGACGACAGCGAGTACCGCCAGGCGCTGCTGGACTCAGGTGGAGGGGATGAGGAGGAGGAGGAGGAGGAGGAGGCGGTGGAGGAGGAGGAGGAGAACGAGGCCGACCAATGGAACGACGCCGACTTCGAGGTCATCGAGATGGACGACTCGGCCAGTCTCATCAGCTCTCCCAGCAGGGCGGCGGCGGCTCCGCCCACCCCCGACAAATCAATCAAATCCCTCAGCAGCCCGTCCCGGCAGCTGGGGGGCGGAGCGCCGTCCTCCGGCGCCGTCCTGCTGGCGGGAGAGTCGCCTCGACGCAAACTGCTGCTGTCGCTGGACCGCGAGAAGAATGACTGAGCTCCGCCTCCTCCTCCTCCTCCTCCAATCAGAGAGGAGAGGAGGACTCCTAGCGAGCAGGAGGGACCGGCCAAGCCACTCCCACCCCCCCCGCCGCCGCCGCTCACTGATTGGCTGCTTGATTTCAAGGCTCATCTTCATCGCTTCTTTTCAGAGTGAGGGAAAAAAAAAAAAAAAGAAGCCCCGCCTCCTGAATGATAAACGACGCCAGACGTCGGGACCAAACACACGGGTTGATTCTGTGTGTGAGGTCAAAGGTCAGGGCACAGCGGGGAAGAGGCTAGGATTCAGTGCCTTGCTCGAGGACACCGGGGCAGAGTGGAGGCCAAGAAACTGAAGTTTTGTCTTTGAAGAAGTGATTTTAGTTCTGCAATCTTTATTTTGGTTTCGGCTTTTTCTTCTTTTTTTTTCTTTCAGTTGAAGTTTACGTTTAATAGAATTTTACGGTTGTGCAATTTTGGATGAAGGTCTTTTTTTGTGTGTGTGTGTGTGTGTGTGTGTGTGTGTGTGTGTGTGTGTGTGTGTGTGTGTGTGTGTGTGTGTGTGTGTGTGTGTGTGTGTGTGTGTCACTTTTGTAAAGAAGCGTGTTGCGTGTCACGTGTGTCCTGTTGTGCGTCGTGTTCCCACTGTGAGTCGTGCAGAAGGAGTTCAAATACAATACAGACTTTTTATTAGATCAATCTCAAAGCTCCGCCCACAGCAACGCCCATTAAAAACAAAGAAGAAAAAAAAAACAAAAAACACCTCCTTCAATTTTTTCATTTTCCTTTTTTCTCTTTTAAACATTTGTACAAAAAAAAAAAAAAAAAAAGCACAGGTCCTGTTTACAGATGCATGGCGACGTGAAGGTTTGACCTCTGACCTCTGACCTGACGATGACGCCAGTTTTTTAGTCTAGGTTCTTTTTTTTTCCTTCTTTTTTTTTCTTTTGCGCAAAAAGATTTGAAATGTATGTAGTTGTGATTTATGCACAATCAGGAAACCGTAGACTCTTTGTGACATAAATGATGAAAATCCAATATTGCAACAGTCCCAGATTTAAAAACGATGCAAAAAGAAAAAAGAAAAAAAAAAGGTTTCCAGTTTCCAGCTGCAACACGGACGTGGATACAATCAGGGTTCCAGAAAATCCTCCTTTGAAAGAGAAGGCAGGACATTCAGGATGCGTTCGCCGCCGCCACAGTGAGAGGAGGACAGCCAATCACAGCGCTGGCTGCTGTCAGAGAGGGAAAAGTCCCATTAGTGTTGAAGGGTTAGAAAGGAAGGAGGCTCCTCTCAAACTGCGACCGCAGCAGCCACATGGAGAGACAAACGCAACAAGACAAGCCCCGCCCCACCCCGCTGGCTCCGCCCACAACCCTCCACCCGCAGCCTCCGATCACACGCAGAGAAAAATACTCGACAAGTTCACGACCACGAGACAAAAAAAGGGAAGGAAAAAAAAAAAACCCAGCGAGGGTCCAGGGTTCGAGCCAAGCA
>NW_027466271.1:277500-290000 GCF_046127955.1 Nelusetta ayraudi
CCTAGCCTAGCTACCTGCCAGGGCTGCACTTGACTCAAGCTGCTGTTTCTGGTCTCAGTGGTCACTAATCTGCCCTTTGTGACATCACAATGGGCCTATTTCCAATATTTGTAGATGCTACTGAATCTCTGAGGCTCCCAAACAGTCGACGTGTTACTGGTTTTGACTGTCAAGATGCTTCTTCCTGGAGACTGTGTGAGATCCATTAGGGGGCGCCACTGAGGCTGAGTGTGGGAGGGGGGGTCGGGACGCCCACCTCGGTCTTCATCACCCTCCACAGGTTGAGCGTGATGCGGCCCACCACCTGGATCTCCGACATGGTGTCGGCGCCGTACTCGTCCCGCTCGGCGGCGAAGCGGTTCTCCTTGGGGTCACCTGAGGTCACGAGGAGGAGGGAGACAGCCAATCACAGCAGTCAGTGGCTGGTGTGTGTGTGTGTGTGTATGTGTGTGTGTGTGTGTGGCTGCAGCACCTACCTGGCACCCGTGACAGCTGCTGACACAGGTCCACCCCCAGCACGGCGGCCCGCTGCAGCAGGTAACCCCAGGACCTCATCTGGATCTCATAACCCACCAGGATGTCTGGGTCGAACCTGGAGCCACCCAGAGCAAGGAGTTCACCACAGGGACACACACACAGGCCCACACACACACAGGCACACACACACACACACACACACACACACACCTCCTCATGACGCTGAGCAGCTCCTCAAACAGCATCTTCTCATCGCTGGCGTACGTCACCTGCAGCCCAGAGACGCCTGACCTGACCAGCAGGGGCGCCGTTGCTCTGTGACCTGCAGGGGGCAGCGACGAGCACGACAGCGTTGGAGGAAAAAAACAGCAACAACCAAACAACAAAGCAGCAGCAGCAGCAGGTGCTGACCTGGCTCGGAGCTGCGATGCTCCTGGTCCACCACCAGGGCGCCCGTCAGCCGGGCGCCGCCCTGCTGGTTGGGCAGCGGGGCGTCCGAGGTCAGGCAGTAGAATAAGGCACAGATGGGGTCAAACTCGGGGTCGGGCTCAAGGTCGCGGCGGCTCCGTGCGTGCAGCTCCAGGCCCATCACGGTCAGGTGCTGCACCTGGTGGGGGAGGGGCAGTGAGGTTAGCCACCGTTAGCCGTCATTAGCCACCGTTAGCCTCAGTTAGCCGCCGTTAGATGCGGGCTCCCACCACCAGGGGGCGGCACAGTCCCAGAAGCGTGACACCAACGGCGGCGCTTCGGAAGAACACGCAGAGGTTCTGGTCTTCAGCACAGAGGTTCTGGTCTTCAGCACAGAGGTTCTGGTCTTCAGCGCAGAGGTTCTGTTCTTCAGGCTTCACTCGTGGCGACCGCATCCATCACAGCAGGTGGAGTCATTCAGACAGGAAGTGTCTATCCATCCAATATCTATCTATCATCCATGCACTATCTCTCTATCTGGTATCTATCAGATTGCAAGAACCAGTCCAGTCCAGTCGGCCTAACTTGACCCTGATACTTTAACGGAAACAATGAACAAGAGAAGCAGCAGCAGCACCTCCAGGACCTCCAGCGGGTTCTGGAGTGCAGCTCACCTCATGCAGGGCTTTGGCCTCCTGCAGGTTCTGCATGCTGACTTTGAAGCCGTAGGAGTTGGCGATGCTGGGCCCTTCGATCTGAGAGTCGTCTTTCTTTGGCACGTTGAGAGCAGCAAACTGGTTCTGGAGGTGAGAGAGTGAGAGAGTGAGAGAGTGAGAGAGTGAGAGAGCTCATCATGGATCACCAGGGATCACAGTGCCTTCCAGTTCCTGCTATGTATATCTATGTTTTTGTTTGAAGGTCCAGTGAGTAAAACTTCATATACTGCTCACAAATACATGGATATCAATCAATCAATCAATCAATCAATCAATCAATCAATCAATCAATCCATCCATCCACCAATCAATCAATCAATCCACCCACCAATCAATCCACCAATCAATCAATCAATCCACCAATCAATCAATCAATCCATCCATCCTTCCACCCACCTTCATCTGCGTGGTCAGCAGCACTCTCCTCAGCGGCTCTGCCTGGCTCCTCCTCCTCCTCTGCTGCTGCTGCTGAGACACTGGATCATCTGTGGAGGAGCAGCAGAACCACATCAATTCACTCCAACTCCCTGAACCTGGACCTGATGGACCAGGAGGAGCAGGAGGAGCAGGAGGAGCAGGAGGCTGGACAGAGGTCCTCACCCTCAGCAGCAGCAGCAGCAGCGGCTGGGGAGGTGGAGGAGGAGATGGGGGTGCTGCAGAGTGGCTCCAGGCTCTCCTTGCTCCTCCAGCACCTCCTCCTCCAGGTGGGTGTGGTGGGGTGCAGCTCCAGAGGACTGCTGGGAGCGTCATCTCCTCCTCCTGCTCCTCCTCCTGCTCCCAGTCGGTCTGGGCTGCTGGGTGAGTTCACTGACTGCTGCCAGGACGGAAGCTGTGAGGAGGGAGGAGACTTTACGTCTCCGCCCTCCTGCTTGACCTCTGCGGTGACCTCTGCGGTGACCTCGGGGGAGCCTGGTGAGGAGCTGCTGGGAGACGACGCCGACGACAGCCTCCTCCTCTTGCACCTCCTGCTCCTCCTGCTGCACGGCTCGCTCTCCCTCTCCGCCGGCTCCTCGCCTCCCTCCGGCTCCACCCTCGGAAGCTCCGCCCCCTCGCGGACCTTCTTCTGCAGACTCTCGTACTGCCTGCGGGCCTCCAGCCACAGCTGCACGCGCCCCCTGCTGGGCGGGTTCCTGCAGGGCAGCAGGACCACCTTCTTGTCGCCGGCCGGGGGCTCGGCCGTCTCGGCCCCGCCCCCCCGGGGCTGGGCGGAGGCGGGGGGGTCGGCGGCGCTGGAGGCCATGGCTGAGAAGACGGTCTTCCAGAAGTGGAGGCCCTCCAGGGACAGCTCGCCGCTGAACTCCGCCAGCTCCTGGGCCAGTCTGGTGCCCACCAGCAGCTTCCGGCCTCCCACCTCCCTGCACCCAGGAAACACAAGGTCATGTGACCTGCAGTCATGTGACCTGCAGTCATGTGACCTGCAGTCATGTGGCCTGCAGTCATGAAGCTCTACACCAGCACAATCACCAACAGAGGATTCTCACAATGTCCTAAAACAAGCAAGACAGGGCTCAGTTTCACGATGGTATAAGATGAAAATTATTGAAGAAAAAAAGCTACCCTTTGTGATGTCACAAAGAGCACTGAGTGATGCATGTAGTGGTCTGTTAAACCAAAAAAAGTTAGTTTTAGCAGGACGCTGCAAACACAGGGCTAAACCTCTGGAGCTTATTGTGACGCAGCAACACAACAGACAGGTGCCGAGCAGGCGGAGCAGGCGCAGCAGGCGGAGCAGGCGGAGGCTCACAGGGGTTTCCCAGGGGCGTCGGCAGGGTCGCTGCAGAAGGGCTCCGTGAAGGTGGCCTCCGACAGCTGCAGCTCCGGCAGCGTCCCCACGATCTCGTCGCGGCTGGGCGGCGACATCAGCGGCTTGAGGATGTGGGCCCCGCCCCCTCCCGGCCCCGGCCCCGCCCCCCGCCCCGCCCTCACCTGGGACAGCGAGCTGACGGAGCGCGGCGAGCTGCCGGGGGTGACGGAGGAGGTGGAGGAGGAGGCGGGGGGGTCGGCGCCCTCGGGGGGCAGCTCCGCCGTGGGCGACGCCTCCTGCTCGGCGAAGGAGGCGGAGCTGAGCGGGAGGGGCGGGGCCCGGTCGAAGACGGAGAAGAGCAGCTCCTTGTTCTCGCACTGGAAGTCCTGGAAGGGGCTGACGGCGTGCGGCGCCGAGGGCGTCTCGCCGTCCAGGAAGGTCAGGTGACCTGCGGCGCCGCCCCCCGTGGTGGCCGCCTCCGAGCTGTCGAAGAGGTCGGGGCTGACGGCGCGACCTTTGGGCCAATCGGAGGCCCTCTGGAGCTCCTCGCCGCAGACAAAGCTCTTGTCTGGCTTCCTCTGGGCGTGGCCTGCTGGCGGCGCCGCCCCCACGGCCTCCTGGCTGACGTCGCTCAGGAACTTGGCGGGCAGACTCTTGTCGGTGACCAGGAACTGGCTGCCGCTGTAGGGGCTGGAGAACTGCGCCTGGTCGATGGCGTTGATGTCGAAGGTGAAGTCGTGCGGCGACAGGCTCTCCTCCATGAAGCCCAACGGCGACGCCCCCAACAGGAAGGCGGGGCAGCCGTCGGGGGCCGGCCCTTCCTGCTTGACGGACGCATCCGGTTGGCTGCCGCTGTTGCACTTCCCCTTGCGGACTCTAGGGGGCTTCTTATCGCTGGGAGCAGCGGGTTTGGGCGTCCTCGGTTTGCGTGTGGTGGGCGGAGCTTTTCTGGGTCTGGCCGACTTGGCTGCGGGATCCGGCTGGGCGTCGTCGCCGCCACCGACCGCCTGTAGGGGGAGCTGCTGCTGCTGCTGCTGCTGCTGCTGCTGCTGCTGCCTCTTCTGGAGGAGCTGCTTGAGGACAGCGAGGCCGGACGGCGTGTCGGACAGCGTCGGGACCGGCCCGTTGGCAGGGGGCGAGGCTCCATCTAAAAGGGGCGTGGCTCTTGGCGAAGCGGGCGTGGCTCCAGGCGAGGCCTCGGCCTTGAACACGGTGGTCTGGCACGCCTGCTGCCTGAGCCGGACCTCTGGCGAGAGGCACCGGTTGGCCTCCATGATGGAGGTCTCGCAGTCCTCCAGTTTGGGCTCCAGGGGGTCCTGGCTGCTGCCGCCGCCGCCGCCGCCACCGCCCCCCGCTGCTGCTGGTTGGAAGGACGGGACCTCCTGACTGGACGCCTCTGAAGCAGGAAGCTCCTGGTCGGGCAGCAGCAGCTGGGAGTCGTCCTCCGTCTTCTTCTTGTTGCCAGACTTTCTCCTCGCGGCTCCTCGAGTCTCTTTGGTCTTCTTCCTGGGCCTGGACGCAGAACCGGCGACCCGTTTGGTTCTGGACTCCGCCTCCTGCTCCTGCTGCTGAGGTTTAGCGGCAGTGGTGCTGGTGCTGGACTTCCTTCCTCTCTTCTGAGACGGTGCGATCTTCTTCTTGGGAGTTTTGCATTTGCCCTGCGGTGGAACGACAGCGGCGGGTGCCGCCACCGCCGGGCAGCTGGCGCTGAGACATGGGTCGTTGAGCGGGTCGATCAGCTGACCCGAGTCCATGAGCGGGTCACTGGGGGACCAGCAGCGGGGCGGCGTGGCGTCCAGGGGGCTGGGCGAGCGGTCCGACAGGTAGCCCAGCTCCACCATCACGTCGCCGTAGTCGCCGCCGTGGTCGTCAGCCCGCTCGCAGTAGCAGGGCCGCGGCGCCGGCAGCCGCGCCAACGGGCCCGCCCGGCCCCTCTGCCGGCCCTTGGCCACCGCCTGGACCCGGACCCGGACCCGGTCCTGGTCCTGGACCTGAGCCCTGAACGATGAGGAAGGGCAGGAGGAGCCAGCTGCTGGTTTCCTCCCGGCCGAGGCGACCTTGGACTTCCTGCGGACCTGCTTCTTGACCTTGGGCTCGGTGGAGGGGAACCTGACGGCGGTGGACTCGGGCACCTTGGGCCAGAAGTCCTTGAGCGGCGCCAGGCGGTCCAGGCGCCGCAGCTTCTCCTCCGTCAGCAGCACGGTGGGCTGGGCCGCGTCCACCTTGGCCATCTTGACCAGCATGTTCTTCTGGCCCTTGAAGCGGTTGATGATGATGTACTTGATGATGACGGGCGGCTCCTTCTTGCGCCGCTTCTGGCACTTGGCCTCCGAGCCAGAGGGGGCGTCGGAGAGGGGGTCTTTGGGGGCGGTGGCGGCCGTGTTCCTGCTGCTGCTGCTGCTGCTGCTGCTGCGGACCGAGCGCTCGCCGTCCTCGCCGTCAAAGAGCGTCTTCCGCTTGGCCCTCAGGCTGTACTTGCTGCCCGGCAGCGCCGACGCCATGATGCCGGAGACGCTGGCAGCCGCCGCGTCCGGCGGCGGGTTGGAGAGCTCCTCCGCCGAGTCCTTCCCACCCTCAGATGGACAGGACTCGGCGCTGGTTCCGGCTAGTTCTGATGTCATCGTCGCCGTTGTCGTGTCCTGGCTGTCGGGCTCCTGCTTTGCAATTGGCTCACTGCCACTGGTGGGTGGAAGAGGGGGAGGGGGAAGGGGAAGGGGAGGAGCCTCCACCTCCTGGCTCAGCTCAGTGGAACCCGACACCTCGGAGTCGGTGGTGGCTGGACTGGACCGCTGCTCCTGGCTGTCAGAGGAGGAGGAGGAGGAGCCCTCCACTAGCCCCGCCCTGCTCCTGGCACCGACCAATCCCAGCCTCTTCTTGCCGACCTTGAGCCGCGACCTGCAGGCCTGGTTCTGCTGTTGGTTCTGGTTCTGCAGCTGGTTCTGCTGCTGGTTCTGCTGCTGCTGCTGCTGCTGCTGCTGGCAGGGGGCGCCGCAGGGCTTCTTGCCGCCAGCCTTCTTCCTGCCCAGGCAGTTGGACAGGATGATGCTGGGGAAGAACTTGTAGTGCGCCTCCTGCTGGGCCACGATGGTGCGCTCCGTCTTGTTCTCCTGGTAGTCCTCGTAGCGGATCTTCAGCTCGCCCACGTCGCCCTCCTCGCCGCCCTCGCCGCCCAGCTCCTCCGCCGCCGCCGCCTGCGGCTCCATGGGGGAGGGCGAGGACACGTCCTTCAGGGCTGGGCTGTCCAGGTCCAGGTCCAGGTCCAAGTCCAGGTCCAGGTCCAGGTCCAGGTCCAGGTCGGCCGCCTTGGAGGAGCAGTTCCTGCGCTCCGAGTAGCAGAGGGCAAAGGTACGGTGGTTCTGCAGGATGGACAGGCAGTTGGTCTCCACGTCCGTCCTGCTGCTGAACTTCTTCCTGCTCTTGAAGGGGAAGTTCTCGGCCACGCCGGTGCCGTCCAGGCCGATGGAGGCCGCCGTCTGGTCGTAGGCGGCGTACAGCGGCCGCCGCTCCTCCTGGTGGGGCGGGTTCCCCTCGGCGCCGGCGGCCAGCTTGCGGGCCACGGGGTGTTTGACGGGCGGGATGTAGGGCTGGAAGCCCGTGGAGCTCAACTCGCTGCTGCCGCCCTCCTGGCTGCTCCTGGACTGGTAGGGTGGCGGCAGCGGCGGCGGAGGCGGCTGCTGCTGCTCCGTGTCCGGCGCGCGGCCCGGCTGGTGCTCGGGGCTCAGGGTCTGGCCGGGGAACGGGTTCCTCCTCTTCCTCAGCAGCTTCTCGGCCACCACCAGGGACGACTTGGTCCTGGAGCCGCTGTCCGTCAGCGACGAGTCTGAGAGTGAGAGAAGCGTCAGTGGGGTGAGCTCTAGCTCCGCCCCTGGCGTGATGAGGTCACTCACCGCTGCTCTCGTCTGCGGCGCCGTCCAGCTGCGGGATGGACAGGTTGGCGAAGAGCGAGCTGTTCCCGCTCCAGTCCATGTCCTCGTCCTCGTCTGAGGACTCCTGCTGCTGGTCGCTGTCCTCTGGAGGCTTCACAGCAGACCTGCAGGGAGGAGGTTAGAGACATCCCATCACCAAGTCAACAACACCCCCAGTAGAACTTCACATCTCTCCTCGGCTACAAGTTGGGAGGGATCCCAGTGTTGGAAGTGTGTTCATTGGACCATGAACCTCTGCCGTCATCTTCACGCTTTGCAGAGATGCTGCAGATGACCTCCAGCTCACCTCCTCGCTGAGGGCTTCTCCACGTTGTTGCTGTCCCAGCGCTGAGACATGACCCTGCTCATCTCCGCCTCCTCCTCCTCCAGCTCCGGCTGCGCCTCCTCCTCGTCGCTGTTGCACTGGTAGCTTGCGGCGCCGCTGCGCTGCTGCTGCTGCAGCTGCAGCGACTGGGAGCCCTGGCTGGCGCCACCGCCGCAGAAGCCGTCGTTCTCCAGGCCGGCCAGCAGCTGGACGAAGGCCCGGTCCTGGCTGCTGTCTGTGGGCGGAGCCGGGCCGAGGAAGAACTTTTAGAAGGACCGTGGCGCTAAACAACGAGCGCAACATTAAACTACTGCAGTAACAAAAAACAATCTGCACTCTTTTACCTGCTAGTGCTCCGCAAGTTTCTATCCATCATCCATCCATCAATCCATCCATCTATCTAGCCATCATCCATCCATCCATCATCCATCCATCCATCCATCCATGGGCAACTGGACTTGTTCTTGTGACCTTGAAGATGTTTCACCTGTCATCCAAAAGTCTCTGTCAGTTCTGAACTGAAGGGGTGAAACATCTTCAAGGTCCCAAGAACCAGCCCAGGTGCCCTAAGGTAACCCCTCCACTTTAACAGGAACCTGGATGACTGAGAACCTTCACAGACAGCACCACTATCTCCTCTGAGGACTCCTCCTCCTTGTCTGAAGTGACGCGAGCGTTGGGAATGGATGACAGAACACCAGTGAAAGGTGAAGTGGAGGTGCGAGAGTGTTCCGCACCCAGCAGGGAGGAGCGCTGGGAAGTCTGGGAGGCCGGGAGGAAGGTCTGGCTGCTCTCCAGGAGGCTCAGGATGGCCTCCTCGTCCACCACAGCCTCCTCGGGGGGCTCGACGCTGCTCCCCGTCGAGCCTGGAGAACAGTGGGCGGAGCTCTGTTAGCGCCACTGCACGGACTGCCTGCGCACCCCCCCGCATGCTTTCGTGCCAACAGTTGAATTGGTGACCTGACTGCGAGTCCCTGTGGAGCTCCACGGCGGTGGCCGGGCTGCAGGTCAGGCCGTCCTGGCTGGCTGGGTCCAGGTGCAGGGTGAAGTCCAGAGGGAGGTCCTCCGAGTCGTGGCCGTCGGCAGGAGGCGGGGTCTGTGTCCTGGTTAGGAGGGACGGATGGAGATGAGGAGATTCATTTTCAATGCGTTCACTTTTCTGGAACAAAACAAACAAAGTCCCTGCAGGGTCTCCTGCTGGTGGGACACAAGACCTCCCCAGGAGGGGTCTCAAGCAGAGGCCCGAGGCCCCTCCGCTGACCGACCATCTCTTTATGTTTCTGCCGGTCATGTTCCATCATCATCATCCCTCCACCTCCTCCACCTCCTCCTCCACCTCCTCCACCTCCTCCTCCACCTCCTCCTCCACCTCCTCCACCACCTCCTCCACCTCCTCCACCTCCTCCACCTCCTCCACCTCCGCTCGCTCGCCGTCATCAGGGGAAGTGCTGTGTTTACTGTGTACACACACTCTGGTAGCGTGGACGCAGGGTGTGTGTGTGTGTGTGTGTGTGTGTGTGTGTGTGTGTGTGTGTGTGTGTGTGCAGTGCTGGAGAGGCAGTGTGAATGGAAAATGGGCAGGCGGCCAATGTGTTTTCCTTTTTTTCCGGAGCTGTGCATCCCTCCAGACGGCTGCTGCTGCTCCGCTGCATCGCCTAGCAACTCGCCACTCAGCCACTCTGAAATATTGAAATGAGGAGCAGGCGGCGGCGACAAGGTAGAGAGGAATGACTGCGTTTTTCCAGGGAGAGCAGCTCAGCCACTGAAGCTCACCTGAAGGAGGAGGAAGGAGGAGGAGGAGGAGGAAGAAGAAGAGGAAGAGGAAGAGGAAGAGGAGGAAGAAGGAGGAGGAGGAGGAGGAAGAAGAAGAGGAAGAGGAAGAGGAAGAGGAGGAGGAGGAAGAGGAAGAAGAAGAAGGAGGAGGAGGAAGGAGGAAGAGGAAGAAGAAGAGGAAGAGGAGGAAGAGGAGGAGGAAGAAGAAGAAGAAGAAGGAGGAGGAGGAGGAGGAGGAGGAAGAAGAAGAAGGAGGAGGAGGAGGAGGAAGAGGAAGAGGAAGAGGAGGAAGAGGAAGAGGAAGAAGAAGGAGGAGGAAGAAGAAGAGGAAGAGGAAGAGGAAGAGGAGGAGGAGGAAGAGGAAGAAGAAGAAGGAGGAGGAGGAAGGAGGAAGAGGAAGAAGAAGAGGAAGAGGAGGAAGAGGAGGAGGAAGAAGAAGAAGGAGGAAGAAGAAGAAGAAGAAGGAGGAGGAGGAGGAGGAGGAAGAGGAAGAGGAAGAGGAGGAAGAGGAAGAGGAAGAAGAAGGAGGAGGAAGAGGAAGAGGAAGAGGAGGAAGAGGAGGAAGAGGAAGAAGAAGGAGGAGGAAGAGGAAGAGGAGGAAGAGGAAGAGGAAGAAGAAAGAGGAGGAAGAGGAAGAGGAAGAGGAGGAGGAGGAAGAGGAAGAGGAAGAGGAAGGAGGAGAGGAAGAAGAAGAAGGAGGAAGAGGAAGAGGAAGAGGAAGAGGAAGAGGAAGAGGAAGAAGAAGGAGGAGGAGGAAGAGGAGGAGGAAGAAGAAGGAGGAGGAAGAGGAAAATAATAGCTGAGCTGCTGCTGCTGCTGCTGCTGCTGCTGCTGCTGCAGTGGACTCAGCCAGAGCCGTCTGCCTGGAGCTCAGCAGGAGCTGCTGGCGGCGGCTGCAGCCTCTGAGGTTCTGGACGGCCGCAGTCTGAGCGCCACTCACACACTAAGTTTCCTTGCCAGAGAAGAAGAAGAAGAAGAAGAAGAAGGCGGCGGCCTCCGGAGAGTCGCCGTGCATGTGCAGCTGTCTGCCTGTCTGCCTGTCTGTCTGCCTGTCTCTTAATTAGTCTGCCAGCTAACGAGTGGTGGTGACAGGGGAGGGAGGGAGTGCAGCGGGAGAAGACTGCAGCCATTAACGCTTTTCTCTCCCCTCTGAGGCCACGCCCCCTCCTCAGAGAGCTGGAGTGGAGCGAGAGAGGTTCAAAAGCAGAGAGGGAGAGAGAGGGAGAGTGGTGAGCTGCCCGCCAAGTGTGTGTGAGTGTGTGTGTGTGTGTGTATTCCATCAGTCACTCCACAGCTCTACAGCAAAGCCCCCCTCCCCCCTGCTGAAGGACTGTAAACAGAGGAGGTCTGGGTGGAGGTCTGGGTGGAGGTCTGGGTGGAGGTCTGGATGGAGGTCTGGGTGGAGGTCTGGGTGGAGGTCTGGGTGGAGGTCTGGGTGGAGATGCAGCTGCAGCTCCAGTCCACTGGTGTTTAGAACAGGAAGTCCTTTGAGGTCTGGACGCTGCAGCAGCAGCAGCAGCAGCAGCAGCAGCACATGTGGCAGAACATCCAACATCTGCTCTGACTTGACTTTCTCCAGGCCCCGGTCCAAATCCCTCGCTCTCTCTTCCTCTCTTCTCCACCTCCAGGTGGCAGCAGAGCAGATTGAGGAGGAAGAAGAGGCACCAGCTGACGTCAGTGAGTGAGTTAGTGGCATCATCCAGCAGCTCCAGCAGCTCCAGCAGGTGGAGGAGGTCCAGCAGGTGGAGGAGGTCCAGCAGGTGGAGGAGCTCCAGCAGGTGGAGGAGGTCCAGCAGGTGGAGGAGGTCGCACCAATGATGAAGAAGAGAAGGGGAAGGCGGAGGAGGAAGAGGGGGAATAAGAGGAGGAGGACAAGAAGAGAGGGAGGAGGAGGAGGAAGTTAAGGAGGTGGAAGGAAAAGAGGAGGGCAGGGAGAAAGAGGAGGGCAGGGAGAAAGAGGAGGTGGAATGGAAGAGGAGGACGAGAAGGAGCAAGTGGAGGAGGAGCAGGCAGGGGGAGAAGAGGAGGAGGAAGGAGGGAACTCACACGTCAAAGTCCTGCTGCTTCAGAAGGTCCTGCAGCCTCGTCATGAAGATGGCCTCACTCTCCGTGGACGGGAGGAAACCTCGATCTGGGACGGACAGACGGACCGACGGACGAGTGAGACTGAGGAGGACGGCTGCTTTCAACCATTGGAAATCAGAGACGTTTCCCAGCGTGGACTCTGTGTATGATCAGGAGGAAGGGGCGGAGCTCCAGGCAGGAAACAGGAAGCTGCCGCTGCTCACCTTGAGAGTCGGGCGTCTG
Source organism: Nelusetta ayraudi (assembly GCF_046127955.1). NCBI lineage: Eukaryota > Metazoa > Chordata > Actinopteri > Tetraodontiformes > Monacanthidae > Nelusetta > Nelusetta ayraudi. The sequence goes on from NW_027466271.1 coordinate 289,156, forward strand.
GATCTGCGACGCCTGGTGGTTCTTCCTCCTGCGCTGCTTCTCGTCCTCCCAGATGCCCTGCAGGCCCGGGTTCCTGCCGATCTGACCTGGACACACACACACACACACACACACACACACACACACACACACAGAGTGTGATGGGCTCTCCGGGGTCTGCTGGTGGACCTTCTTCTCCTCGCTGCAGCTCCACTGGACGCAGCTCTTACCTTCGATCTCCAGCCGGTTGAGGACGTCTGCAGCCACGGCGTCCACCTCCAGCTCACAGGTGCTCTGACGCTCCACCTCCTCGTCCAGGAGGAGAGAACTGAGGGAGGAGGAGGAGGAGGTGGACAGACCTGTCAGTGATGGTGAGTCCCCGGCAGAGGTCAACAGGTGCAGTGCAGGGACTCACCAGGGCAGGGCGCTCTCCTCCCAGCGGACAAACGTGCCCCCCAGGATGCTGTCGTTGACCTTGGAGGTGCAGGGGCTCCTCCAGGGGCTGACGCTGGGCTGGACCACCGAGGAGTCTCCTGAGGAGGAGTCTCCTGAGGAGGAGGAGGAGGAGGTGGAGGAGGAGAACACCAGATAAACATCAAACTTTACTTTTTTCAACCTTCAACCTGAAACTTTAAAGGTTTCACCCCCTTGCTCTTTAGTGGCCCCGCCCCTCTACCCAGCAGCCCCCACTGATCTTTAGTGGCCCCGCCCCTCTACCCAGCAGCCCCCACTGGATCCCTCCTCCAGGAGCTGAAGGCCAGGAGGAGGTGGAAACAAGCAGAAGCATTATGAGGGTGTTCTACTCTCTTTGTAGCACCAGGCCCCTCGGACCCCCCCCCCCCCCCCATCACTTCATCCCCTGATTG
>NW_027466271.1:295000-325000 GCF_046127955.1 Nelusetta ayraudi
AGACAGCAGCCTGGCCTCCAGGAACACCAGGAGAACCAGGACCAGGAGTGAATCCAGGGAGGCAACCTGCCTGTCTTCAGGTTGCTTCATGCAGCAGAAGCCACGACTGTTCTACCAGGGTCAAAGCAGCTGGCCAGGAGAAGAAGAAGAAGCAGAAGACCAAAGCAACATCAACATAGAAGTGCATTCAATCAAACCCCTCCCCCATCACTGAGCACCAACCACTGGAATCCTCCCCACAACCCCATCAGAGTGGCTTCACTCACTGCTGGAGTCAACACAGGCCCTCACTCACACCTTCCGCAGAAGAAACGCCCTCAAAACAGACAAGATGACCAGGAACATTTGATAGTGTTTGAATAAATGAGCAACACTGTGTTCAGCCAGTGAACGGAGGAGTCCAAACTCCTCCCCTTCTTCTCACACGGCCGCATGCACAACTCACTTAGGACATCTACTGTCCATCCTGCTCCACTCACACCTTTCCACCAAGAGAACCAAGACCCACCGCTGGCCAAGCAGCTGCATCAGTCGCCTCATCACAATGCACAGTCAGTGTGATTGTGCAGAGAGGGAGGAGAGAGAGAGGGAGAGAGAGAGGGAGAGAGAGAGAGAGAGAGAGAGAGAGAGAGAGAGAGAGAGAGAGAGAGAGAGAGAGAGAGAGAGAGAGAGAGAGAGAGAGAGAGAGAGAGGGAGAGAGAGAGAGAGAGAGAGAGGTTCAGCACAGGACACACAGTCATGCAAACACACTGTTGGATGCTCCCATCAGGCCAATGTAAATAGGAAGAGGAGGAGGAGGAGGAGTGTGTGTGTGGGGGGGGGGGGGCAGCAGCAGCAGCAGCAACAGCAGGAACCAGGAAGCAGTGGCTGCAGTGGAAGACGCCACTGAGCCTCACCGCGGGCTAGAGGCAGGTGACCAACCAAGCATCAGCACAGTCTGCACCAATAGGAAGCCGGCTGAGCCGTGACCAGCAGCAGCAGCAGCAGCAGCAGCAGCAGCAGCAGCAACAGCAGCAGCAGCAACAGCAGCAGTTACAGCAGCAGTAACAGCAGCAGCAGCAGCAGTAACAGCAGCAACAGCAGCAGCAGCAGTAGCAGCAGCAGCAGCAGCAGCAGCAGCAGCAGCAGTAGCAGCAGCAGCAGTAACAGCAGCAGCAGCAGTAGCAGCAGTAGCAGCAGCAGCAGCAGTAGCAGCAGCAGCAGCAGCAGCAGCAGTAGCAGCAGCAGCAGTAACAGCAGCAGCAGCAGCAGTAGCAGCAACAGCAACAGCAGCAGCAGCAGTAGCAGCAGCAGCAGCAGCAGCAGCAGCAGCAGCAGCAGTAGCAGCAGCAGCAGCAGCAGCAGCAGCAGCAGCAGCAGCAGCGCTCCTGCCCTCTTTTATTCTGGGCTGCGATGAAATTTGATATTCACAACGTGTCGCATTGCTCCCTCTCTGTTTCACCACCGCCGCTGCTGCCGCTGCTGCTGCTGTTACTGCTGCTGCTGCTGCTGCTGCTGCTGCTGTTACTGCTGCTGCTGCTGCTGCTGCTGCATCAGGTGACACAGAGACAGACCCCCGACTCCCCTGCTGGTGGCGCTATCTGCACAACTGGACATAAAAAACGTCTACATTTGAGATGTTTTCACGTGACTGGAGCAGATTACAACCACCGGGGGGGGTGTCAGTGGGCGGGACCTTGTCTCTGGCTCCGCCCACGCATTACACAACCAGGGAAGTAGTGACTATTACTGCAGCTGAGGGTCTCAGAGCAGCTCCTCCAGGATGCGGTCCACTCCAAAGGAACCAGACTGTTAATCAACGACAGAATCAGCTGCAGCCACAGGCTGGATGCTATTTAAACACACACACACACCCAGCTGTTCTATTTTTAGGACGCAGGCTTCCAGTGTCCCACCCCACCCCCCCACCCCACTTTAATAAGCCAGCCCTCAGTGACTGGAGCTGCACTGTTGTGCAATTAAACACTGATTCAATGAAAGGCTTGTTGCTTTTCAAGAGGAGCGGCAGCAGCAGCAGCAGCAGCAGCAGTCAGATGTTCCACGACGTGAAGATCAGAGTTCTTCAGGACCAGGTCCAGAGCTGTGAGGGCCTCCACACAGCCAAGCAGATCCACGTTATTACACAGTGGGATTCACATTCCCCAGTAATGACCCCTCCTGCTGCACCATCCAGCAGCAAGAGTGACTGACTGACTGACTGGCTGGCTGACTGACTGACTGACTGACTGGCTGGCTGGCTGACTGACTGACTGACTGACTGACTGACTGACTGACTGACTGGCTGGCTGGCTGACTGACTGACTGACTGACTGACTGACTGACTGGTTAAAATCATATAAACTCATGAACACAGGTGCTGCTCATTAATATCTGGGCTGAATGGCTCAAACACAGCAGCTTCAAAGTGCTCCTCCCCCTCCTCCTCCTCCTGCTCCTCCTCCCCCTCCAGCAGAGATTCCAGCCCTCCTTCCTCCTCCTCCTCCTCCTCCTCTTCTTCTTTCCCCTCCTCCTGCCAAATTCTTCCATTCTTTCTCTAAACAAGGTCTTAATCTGCTTTGAAGCACTGCAGAGTTCTCCTGCAGCAGCAGCAGCCACACAATGTGGGAAGTCCCTCTCTCTCCCTCTCTCTCTCCCTCTCTCTCCCTCTCTCTCTCTCTCTCTCTCTCTCCCTCTCGCTCCCTCTCCCTCTCGCTCCCTCCCTCTCCCTCTCTCTCTCTCTCTCTCTCTCTCTCTCTCTCTCTCTCTCTCTCCTCTGGCACTGAGGACAAACCCAATCCTCCTCCTCCTCCTCCTCCTCCTCCTCCTCCTCCTCCTCCTCCTCCTCCTCCTCCTCCAGGACCTGAAACGACCTGCCACCACGTGCCAACCCCAGGCGTTCTCCCTTCAGACCACACAGAACCCATTCACAGGAGGCTGCTCAGTCAAAGAGGAGGTCCTGGTCCTGGTCCTGGTCCTGGTCCCCCACCCCCGCCCCCCACGACACAGTCCCAGTTCTCCCAGTCTGGGACTGTGTTTGCTTCGTCCCACCAGTGTGAAGTGGGTGGAGAAGCCCTCTGGCAGAGAACCACCACTGGCCAGACCTCATGTCCACACAACACCAGGCCAGCCGCCCTGCTGCTCTGCACCTCACAGAGGACACCATGGACCTGCTCCAGACACCTGGACAATAGGACACCATGGACCTGCTCCAGACAGCAAGACACCTGGACACCTGAACACCTGGACACCATGGACACCTGGACACCTGAACACCTGGACACCTGAACACCTGGACACCTGGACACCTGGACAGTAGGACATCAATACGACAACTGTTCCTCCCAACTTGTGGGTTTAAAAAGGATGCAGTGAAAGGTTCCTCAGCACCACTGGCCCCTCCTCCTCCTGAGAGAGGACCACTGAGAGCAGTGAGGAAGCTGAGGAAGCATGGAGGAGAGCAGAGAGTAAAGAGTTAAAAAGGGCAGGGGGGGGGGGGGAGTTGGGGGAGGGGGTGATGACCCCCCTCCCTCCCCCCCAGTGCTTAATGAGCCACAGAGTCTTTTGTTTTCTCCACCATTATCCCATTAATGGATCCAGGAGGAATTTGGTCAGAAGCTGCTCAGGGTTCCCTGGTGAGAAGCTCCACCACCTGAAAGGAGAGCCCGTCAACGCCCCCCTAGTACCCCCCCCCCTGCTTTCATTCTTCTGCTCCTTCACGCTGCACCCCACCTCCTACCAGGTCAATTGGTCACAGCCCCCCCAACACTCGTGCATGTTTCAGCACAGGAACCAAAACACCCCCTCCAGCAGCACCACCACCACCACCACCGTGCTGGCTGGGTCCAGCAGTCCTGCTCAACTCTTCAGGTTCCGCTCGCCCCCACCACCCGACTGCAGACAAAGAGGCAGAAGAAGGAGGAGGAGAAGTTTTGCTCCAGCAGCAACGTCAGAATGGTCACCATTGGCTGCGGCGTGCGAGTCTGTTCACGACCACTGCAGCTACAGTGAGGAGCGCCAGCCACTGGCTGACGAGCCCGCGGGCTCACAAAGAAGGAAGGGGGAAAAACAGGAAGCGTGGCGTTGAGTTACAGCGCACTGATTGGTGGGAGTGAGCACAAGCTTGGGTCAGGGGAGGACAGGGAACATGAGGCAGGCAGGCAGGCAGGCAGGCAGGGCCACACTGGGGTAAACAAGCTGCAGGAGGTGCCAGTGAACGCATCGCAGAGGAGCTGCTGACAGCAACCAGGACAGACAGACAGGCAGACAGACAGACAGACAGAAGTGCCTGGTCTGAGAGGAGCAGTGAGCTCCAGACCCTCATTGCTGACTGAGTCCCACTCACAGCTCTGCAGCTGCACAGACTGATGGCAATCCTCCTGTCTGTCACTGTGACCTGCAGTCTGACCCAGAGAACAAACACACAACGCCTTGAGTATCCATCTTCCCATGAGAACATGAAATAAATTCAAGGGGCTGATGTGTGGCCGCAGCTGCTTTTACTTTCAGTATTTCTCCATCAAACTCGTAACTCTGCACCGCCCCAGAAAAAAATGCAAACACATCTGCACAACTCCTGGAGATGGTTGTTGCTGCTGCTTTTAAAGAATGAAATGGGGGGGGGGGGGAAGGAAAGCACAAAGTGAAACTACCAGGAGCATAATCACACCTCCACACCACTGGATCAGCTGGAGTCTGCTGCAGTGTTACTGTGGCTGTGTGTTCACTGTGCGTGTGCAGCAGCAGCAGTAACAGCAGCAGTAGCAGCAGCAGCAGTAGCAGTAACAGTAACAGAAGTAGCAGCAGCAGCAGTAACAGCAGCAGCAGTAACAGCAGCAGCAGCAGTAACAGTAACAGCGGTAACAGCAGCAGCAGCAACAGCAGTAACAGCAGTAACAGCAGCAACAGTAACAGCGGTAACAGCAGCAGCAGCAGCAGCAGCAGTAACAGTAACAGCGGTAACAGCAGTAACATCAGCAGCAGTAGTAACAGTAACAGAAGTAGCAGCAGCAGTAACAGTAACAGCGGTAGCAGCAGCAGCAGCAGCAGTAACAGTAACAGTGGTAACAGCAGCAGCAGCAGCAGTAACAGTAACAGCGGTAACATCAGCAGCAGCAGCAGCAGCAGTAACAGTGGTAACAGCAGCAGCAGCAGTAACAGTAACAGTGGTAACAGCAGCAGCAGCAGCAGCAGCAGTAACAGCGGTAACATCAGCAGCAGCAGCAGCAGCAGCAGTAACAGTAACAGCGGTAACATCAGCAGCAGCAGCAGCAGCAGTAACAGCAGCAGCAGTAACAGCGGTAACATCAGCAGCAGCAGCAGCAGCAGCAGTAACAGTAACAGCGGTAACATCAGCAGCAGCAGCAGCAGCAGTAACAGTGGTAACAGCAGCAGCAGCAGTAACAGTAACAGTAACAGTAAGAGCAGCAGCAGCAGCAGTAGCAGCAGCAGTAACATTAGCAGCGGTAACAAGTTCCCGTCAACAATTAGATTTTCTCAGCTGCACATAAACTGGGCCCAGGACAGGAGTCCGATGAGACCAGAAAGAATTGTTCTGAGCTCAGCTGGATGACGCAGTGCACTGCCACTCAGAGAGAATCCAGTGCACGACCACCACTGCTGCACACTGTGTTTCACTGCAGCGCAGGGTGTTTGTCACCTGTTCAGTGGGGGGGGGGGGGGGGGGGGGGGGGGGGGGCGAGGGGGGGCGGGGGGGGCGAGGGGAGGCCACCACCACCACTGAGGGGATTTATGCCCCCGGTGGCCTCGTGCAGGAAATGATTCCTTTGTCTGTCAGCGTGCCGGATTAAAAAGGTACCCAGGATGCTCTGAAGGATTTAGTGAAGCAGCCAGGGCCACAAACACACCATCATCATCATCATCATCATCATCACCATCATCATCGTCCAGCCTCAGAGAAAGTCTCCATGCACCACCAGCCACTGCACATGTGCAACACGCTCTTCATATACATATATATATATATATACTGCAGGCCATGAATGTGCCAGAGTCGCAGTGCAGCGAGCCTCTCAATCTTCACCACTGTATGATTCCATGTATTTATTTTTTTAATGCATCACCACCACCGTCCTCACAGCAGCACCATCCTGGGGGTCTCACACCTCCAGAAGCTCCAGCAGGGGGCAGTGACACCTGAAGGCTTCTGCACCAGAGACACACACACACACACACACGCACACACACGCACACACAATGGCAGATTCTAATACGGGTGTGTGTGTGTGTGGGCGGGGGGCGGTAAGGCAATTCCTTCATGCACTAAACGCAGAGCAGAGGTCCGCGCTCCACAGGTTGATCAACAACACAATAAAACCGTTGAAAGGAAGAGGAAGAGGAAGAGGAGGAGGGGGGAGGAGGAGGGGTCCGGCGGGTAATGTCCGAGCTGGCCTTGAATGCCACACGTGTTGGGGTCGAGGCTCAAGGCGAGCCGAGCCGAACCGAGCCGAGCTGGGTCGACCAGCAGCAGCAGCAGCAGCAGCAGCGGCGGCGGTGAAAACAAAGCCGGAGGTTGATGATGATGATGATGATGATGATGATGATTGGGGGGGGGGTCCGCGTGCACATTAACAGCGGATGCACGCGGAGCAACATGTCAACACTCAGAATCACGTTTGCACGCGGACACCCCCCCCCCCCAACCCCCGCCGCTGCCGCTTTTATTATTATTATGTTGTAAAGAAAACAATGCGGCGTGCGTCGCGCGCGTGCACGTAACAAGAAAAGAAAACGAAAGAAAAAAAAAAAAAAAAACACCCAACAGAAAAAAAAAAAACGGGTGGGCATCCCCGCGAGGCGCGCCGCGTGCCGCAGCCAGGAATGAAACCCCCGCCAACAGTCAGTCAGTCAGTCAGTCAGTCAGCACTGGAATAAAGCAGTGACATTAAAATGAAGGCAGTGACTGACCTGCGGGGGTCGCCCCAAAGACCCGGACCACCGGGACCCTCCTCACGGCGCTCTGCCGGAACTCCGAGTAGCACACATCCAGCTCCCTGACCGGGCTGGCCAGGTAGTAGTCTGCCGTGACGATCCGCACCGCGAACATGACGACCGGCGGGCGGGCTGGCTGGCGGGCTGTAGCCGCCGCTAGAGAGCCTCCCTCCGGCACAGGAGGCGAGAGAGCGCCGCCGACTGTCCGCAGAGGGCAGGCGGCTCGCCGGGCACCATGAACCGGCCGAGGGAGCTGCTGTCACGGCGGCGGAACAACCACCGTCGAGTGGAGTCCCATGCGAGGAGAAGGGACCCACAAACGCAGCCCACCCCACCGCCGGGCTTCAACCCGACCCGGGGCTAGATGACACGGAGCTCCGCGGTCCACTCCACCTCCATGTCCGTCCCGTGATCCTCCTCCTCCTCCTCCTCCTCCTTCTTCCTCCTACTTCTCTCTTGTCATTTGTTTTCCAGCCTTGGCAGGAGGACGCGACGTCGACTTCCGGTGTCTGCAACGCGTTCTACCGCCGAATCCCGCTTCGGTGCTGGTGATTCCGGGTCGGTCCAGTCGACTGGTTCCCCGCTCGGCCCCTCAGTGGAGCCGCTGCTGCGTCTTCCAGAACAGGCTAGTAGCTTAGCTCCCCGTTAGCTCAGACAACCCCGAGCACGTCAAGCTGCTCCAGGTGCGGAACCAGAGACACTTCCGGTTTCTCTCTCATCAAAGTAAATGCCACACCATGCCTTCACGAAGCGGGCACGTGAAGTTTATCATCAGCCGCTGACTTATTAACATAGACAAATAATAATCAAGTAAACCAACTGAAGGTGTAAAATATTGTTGTTTTGCGACTTAAATGTTTCGTTGTATCGTCGTGAACGCGCTGCAGAGAGGAAGTTATACCGGTACTGGACTTTCAAAATAAGAGCACATTATAAATAAAAGGGCTCTGCCCAAACATGTTGAACTTGTGATTGTGCTTCGCCTGAGATTCGCGTGCTTTGTGAGCTTCAATAACATGCAACACAAAACTCAAATTGTGGACACGTACGTCTGATTTTATGGTTTTCCTTTCATTTTCACGACTAATTACATTGTAGATTGTCACTCAAAACTATGAATGAACACATATGGAATATGTATTGATCTAAAAAGTGTGAAATAACTCAAACAAGTTTTATATTGATAGATGATCTGGAATAGCCTCCCTTCAAATAAAAATATATAGAACAGAACATGTTTAGGTATTTTATTTATTTATTTATTTTTTATTATTTTGCCACCCTAATCCACACATCTTGGTCATGTGTTCGGTGTCTTCAGTGTGTATCTACAGTGTAGACAGTAGTCAAGATCAAGAAGAAACGAGTGTGTCCACACTGGACTGGTGGCAACTGGAATACCGACGGTCCTGAATTTGTTTAGAAATGATGGATTAGATGAACATAAATGGAAGTTAAAATGAATTGGACAACTCTAGTAGATAACAGAGCCACTATTCATCATAGCGTCTCTGGTTCAGCAGACACAAACAGGTTTCTGAAATATGAAGAGGTGAAAGTGCTGGAGACAAGCGGCCCCTGCGGTGCACCATTACATCTTCATCAGGAAACAGACTAAATAAAACATCTCACTCATCTCTGTAATTCCCCGCTGCAACCTCGTTCACCTCCTCTGAGTCCATTAAACTGGAATGAGAGCATCGTCACTGATCCGCTCCTCTCAATTTGTACCAATTTGAAGCTTCACAGGAAGCGCGGACTCATTCCCGACTGCCATCCTCCTCCTGTGTAATATAATATCCATATTGATCCCAGCGAAAGCCTGATAGGAAGACCGTTTGCAAAATGCAAACACTAAACACTGAACACTGCGTCATCTTCCCTTTTCTTGGCTTGTGTTAACTGTGCAAGACTGTTGATTCCAGTTAAGTTATGTTGGGGAGAAGATCGCGGCGCCTCGTCTTAACAAGGCGCCGTGATGCTGGAGTGGGAAGAGTTTGAGAAGATCAATGCCTCCGTGTGGCAGAAGCAGGAAGCAGTTTTGTGGAACTCAACCACGCGCACCTGCGCACCTGCGCACCTCAGCTGCCGCTGCCACTGCAGCATCGGCACCAGTGGAGATGCAGACCAGAGAGCTGAGGAGCATCGCTCGCCTCTCCAGACCTCGGAAGATGTCTTTCTGAATGGACCGGATTGGATCGGAATCTTCCGATTGACGGGTTCACGTGAAGAATGTTTAATCTGATTGGGCCTTCATTCCGATTATTTGTGTCATTAGCTATGTTCACCTGCGCTAGTTTCTCCAATCCGATCTACACCTAGAGTTAGGGCAGGGTTAGGGTTAGGGTTAGAGGAGGGTTAGGGGAGGGTTAGGCAGGGTTAGGCAGGGTTAGAGGAGGGCTAGGGGAGGGCTAGGGCAGGGTTAGGCAGGGTTAGGCAGGGTTAGGGGAGGGTTAGGGGAGGGTTAGGGGAGGTCGGACCAATACTATGCTCCAGACCACAACATCTGCCTTCACCGCCTGCTTGCTCTGCTGATGACACACAGTTGTACTTAAAAACAAGCCCCTCCCCTTCTGTCCACTTGGTCAGTGTCTGCTGCCTCCTGCTGCTCAGTGGTTCCCCTCAGACTGTAGCGGCCCCTCGCTGTGCTGAGCCAACACTTTTCCTCTCTCTCTCCTCACTATGAAACACACACACACACACACACACACACACACACACAAACACACACACACACACACACACACACACTCCAGACAGCTGCTGCTAGTCTGGTTCATGTTGGGGACATTGCCGACCGACCAACGACTCCCCTGGCGATGAGATCACTGCTATTAGCATATTTCATTAGGATGGGCAGTGTGTGTGTGTGTGTCTGTGTGTGTGTGTGTGTGTGTGTGTGTGTGTGTGTGTGTGTGTGTGTGTGTGTGTGTAGCCTCAACGCTGCCTTGGCTGGGAGATTTTACCCAGATTGCTTTGCAGAGTTGCTGTAATGTTGAAGTCAGAGACAAGCGTTTCTCTTTTGTTGTTATTTTTCTGAGATATAAAGTCTTGGTCTGGGTCTGGGTCTGGGTCTCGATGCTCTCAGTCTTGATAAGGTCTTGGTCTCGGTTGGTGCCCTCTTGACTACAACACTACTGATCAGATCCTCAAAGGGTCGCCTGTTTTGGCTGTGTGACCCCAGGCTGTGTGACCCCAGACTCTGTGACCCCTGGCTCTGTGACCCCTGGCTCTGTGACCCCCGGCTCTTTGACCCCCGGCTCTGTGACCCCAGGCTGTGTGACCCCAGGCTCTGTGACCCCAGGCTGTGTGACCCCAGGCTGTGTGACCCCAGGCTGTGTGACCCCAGGCTCTGTGACCCCAGGCCCTGTGACCTCTGGCTCTGTGACCCCAGGCTGTGTGACCCCCAGCTCTGTGACCCCCAGGCTCTGTGACCCCCAGGCTCTGTGACCCCTGGCTCTGTGACCTCTGGCTCTGTGACCTCTGGCTCTGTGACCCCTGGCTCTGTGACCCCCAGGCTCTGGCTCTGTGACCCCCGGCCCTGTGACCTCTGGCTCTGTGACCCCAGGCTGTGTGACCCCAGGCTGTGTGACCCCCGGCTGTGTGACCCCTGGCCCTGTGACCTCTGGCTCTGTGACCCCTGGCTCTGTGACCCCAGGCTCTGTGACCCCAGGCCCTGTGACCTCTGGCTCTGTGACCCCAGGCTGTGTGACCCCCAGCTCTGTGATCCCAGGCTCTGTGATCCCAGGCTCTGTGACCCCTGGCTCTGTGACCCCAGGCTGTGTGACCCCAGGCTGTGTGACCCCAGGCTGTGTGACCCCTGGCTCTGTGACCCAAGGCTGTGTGACCCCTGGCTCTGTGACCCCAGGCTGTGTGACCCCTGGCTCTGTGACCCAAGGCTGTGTGACCCCTGGCTCTGTGACCCCAGGCTGTGTGACCCCTGGCTGTGTGACCCCTGGCTCTGTGACCCCTGGCTCTGTGACCCCCGGCTCTGTGACCCTCGGTGTGATTGACGAGGTCCAGGGCGCAGGGACCTGGTCGTGGTGCAGGGTCCTGATAAGGCCGAGGCTCAGAGGGTAAACAGAGTCTGCCGACCAATCAGAGGCAGCGAGCAGATGACGCAGAGGCTCCAGCAGGCTGATAAAAGCCTGGACGCATCAACTGAGCCCCCTGGTGGTGAAGCGGAAAATGGACTCTGAGGGCTTCTTTGTTTTTAATGGGTGGAATGCGTTTATAATCCGCACCATGCTGCCATCTACTGGCCAGAAAATATCCCGGCCAAGAAACCCGGTGAACTGCTGTAGTCGACTTGGAATTATTGCATGGAGGAAACAACAAATCAAATATTCAATATTCTGAGACGTTAAAATACTTTTTTTTAAAATTTTTTTTATTGACATTGTGTTCTGCCTTTGTAAAACACTGAGATTTTGATCCAAGATAAGTGCTATAGAGATACAGTGCATGCGTGGCCACTCGTGCTATGTCGTTTCCCAGCATGCTCGTCTCTCGACGCATCCGGCCGAGAACACCACTCCCACCTCGCATTAACCCAGCGGCTCTCTAGAAGGAAAGAAGGATGAAGAGCATCCCTGCTGTAACATTCAAAGTCTCGGTGCACAACACACCTACACACCCAGAGGGAAAAACAACAACACAACACAACACAAACCCAGCGAGGCTGACCCCCCCCCCCGCCCCTCCTCTGGCTGCCTTCAGAGTGTGCGGATGGTGAGCGTGAGGTCGCGCCCTGGTGGCGGGATGATGTAGCGCTCCTCCCTGGCCAGCCGCAGCAGCAGGTCCTGGTCGTCCAGGCCCCAGCGGTAGATCCTGGTGCTCTGCAGCCAGGTGGGAACGTGCTGCTGCTCGCACAAACACACACACGGGGGGGGGGGTTACCGACAAGGCGACGAGCTGATTGGCTGCCACTTGGGCCTCTTTGCCTCTTGGCAAGAGTTCAAAGGTTGAGCTCTCTGCTCGTTGGCTCGTCCTCACCTTTGTGGCGTTGGGAAACAGCACTGGCACCACTCGGAAGTTTCTGCTGCCCTGCTGGATGTATTCAGTCTGGATCTGCATGCACACAGTCAGCAACGACGGGGTGGGGGGGGGGGGGGGGAGCACCACAAACATTGAGGTCGTGCAAAATAATGTGTTTGTCTCATGTCTCCAGGATTCAATATGGTATATATCAATCATTTCAGTAGCGTTAGCTAGTTAGCTTGCTAGCTAGCGGACACACTGGGTATTTTCAAATGGCTCCTGTGTTGCTTTTGCATGACGCCCTGTTCAAGCCAATGATGAAACGTAACAGGCCAATATGTACGTGTATATACGTGCATTTCTGGCTGCAGTACCTTGAATGACCAGGGGGGTGGGGGGGAACCCCACTGTGGCGCTATACCGGCAGCCCTGTACCAGGTCTTACAAGCCATCCCCGGTGAGTCCTCCCTAAGGGGGCGCCGTTTCACCCACCTGGCTGTAGATGTACTTGGTGTTCAGGCCGTGATCGTCGTCCCCCTCCCCCTCCACCACAGCCCTGTACCTGGGGCTGATCGCCACAATGATGAGCACCGATTTCTGCCAAAGAAGTCAAAGTTGTGTTATCGTCGCTGCTGCTGCCGTCGTCGTTTCTCCTTTTTTTTTTTTTTTAAAAAACCAAGCGAGCGTGTTCTTCCAGCGAGCTTTGACCCACGTCGTTCAGGAACCGGTCCATCCATCTGTTGATGGCCATGCGTCGGATGGGGTCGTCGATGAGGTCCATCTGCCGGGACACCGGGCGAGCGTCTCCATTACGAGGTATGGGCCGTATTACCATTGTATTTGCAGTACTGTCACTAATGTGGTAATGGGGTATACTTATGGTGCTTGTATCTATGATGCTGTAATATACTGTAACACTATGGTATTAGTGTGTATCATGAGTGATAATGTACAGGGAGTGCAATAAGAGTGACTAATATTCAAATGTACAGCAGGTTGATAATATTTATATTCTGGTTCTGATGCTTCTCAAACCTGGAATATCTCGAATCAAGTATTCAATGTGACAAGAGGCCACCGGGGGGCGCTACTCACCCTGGGCCTGAAGCTGTGATCCACGAGGAACGTGACGAAAGGCCACATGTCCCTGGCGGCGTCCACCGAGTAGGTGATGAAGAGGTTCCCTGAGGACACGGAGGGTCATGAGGAGCCTGCCGGGAGCTCCGTGAAGAAGCAGAGGAAGAACCAGGAGCTGGACTCACTGTACTCGTCCGGCAGGTTGATGGTCCTCTTCAGCTCCCTGGTGGAGGGTCCAGGAGGCGGCTGGAGGGAGCGACCCACCCCCACGCTGACCTCCTGGATCAGCTCGCAGGAAGGGGCAGAGCTCTGGAGACCTGGAGACCTTCTGTCGTGAGCTTCCTGAACATTGCTGCCAAAGGAAACCACGGAGAGTCATCAGATCCAAGTCTGGGTGCGAGTGCAGCAGCAGGACGGACGGCTCGGACCTCTCACCCGGGCTGTGGCGGAGGGTCGGGCTGCCGCTGGAGACGCTCAGGGTTTCCGTGCTTACGGTTATTACGATTACTGTTATTCGTTTTATTGTGGCGGGGTGGATCTGCTGGAGAGCAGCAGGCGCACGGCCTGGCGAAGGCCGCCTGCATGGGAGCGCGACCTGCGGAGGAGAAGATGGACACCACGCGTCAGATCACCTCCTTCTCATCATCTCCTCATGGATATTATTATTGGATATTATTGAGATGATTTTATGTCCCTGGATCGCCAAAGTCAAGCTGGGATTCTACAAAATCTCCAGTTTGGTTGTTCACAACCTGACTGGACCAATCAGTGTCCTGTGAGCACTATGAGCTACTACTAGTATCACTACTGCTGGTAGCACTGCTAGTCGTAGGTAGTAGATTATCGCCACTGATTGGCCATGTTTCCCCACCACTGACCAGGTGGCGGCGCTGCCGGGTGCTGGGCCTGGGCCTGGACCCAGTGGCCCTGGTTGGACACCAGGGGTAGGGGGCGCTCTAGGCTCTGGTCCTCGTCCTCCACGGGGCCGTGGTGGCTGTAGGATGAAGAGTCCTGGTGGTAGCCCGGCCCCCCCGCTGCTCCTCCATCTCCTCCTCCTCCACCCCTGGGCTGAAGGTGTGCAGGGTGGGGGTTCTGCTGGGCCAGGCGGAGCAGCAGGCCGCGGGATGGGGCGGCGCCGGACTCCGGGTAGAACCGATGGTCACCTGGTCCGGGCCGCTGGGTTTGCCGGTAGCCGTGCTGCCTCTGCTGCCTCTGCTGCTGCTGCTGCTGCTGGTGTGTGCGAGCGCTGCACAGGCACTCCTGGCAGGCAGGGGGCAGCACCAGGTCCAGGCTGGAGCAGGTCATGCTCTCGTCCATCTCCACCGGGACGCTGCGGTGAGGGCAGTGACCTGAGGACGAGACCGGTGGGTCGCAGTTCAGGACCCCCCAGGAACGGAAAGCAGGGATGGACCAGCAGGGTACCAGTACTCTGCTGGTTTCAGGACTGACCGATACCAAGCACTTCTACATCATAGAATCACTGAGATTTTTTTAAAAGCGTTTCCTCGGATGTTATTTGAACAACATTCCTCAGCTTGAGTTTCACGGCCGTTCAAAGACACTCCTGGAATACCGCTGTCAGGGTATCCACACGTATGTTACCAGTACTCCACCCAGGTATCGGTACCAATACCTCGTACTTGCAAGGACTCGGCCCTCGACTCCCTGGTCACCAACCAGACGGAGAAATCAGGGCCCTCTGTGACATCACAGGGAGCTGATTCCCCCAGGTGCAGAGCAAAGATCCCCGCCGGGCTTTCTTACCGCTGAAAGGCTCCATTCCGGGACGGGCGCTGCGCTCTGTCGGCGGAGGGAAAGTGAAAACAGGCGTGAGAGGAATTTGGTGCGACAACAACGCTCGACTTCCACGCCCGCTGCGGGCTCAACGTCCGCCGGCGCCGCTGTTGTATCGCCGTGTCGTTTCAGCACAGGCCCTTTTTTCTTTTCTTTTCTTTTTTCTTCTTTTTTTTTTTTGAAAGTCGGTGAGCGCGTCTCAGTGGGATTAGCTGCACAGGCACCACCAAGGTTCACAACAAACACAACGGATACACAACAGCAGCGGAGAACTCTCAGCTCTGCTGAGGCTCAAAGGCTCCCAGTGAAGAAGAAACGCTCACCTTTCAGCCTGCGCGGGTCTGGGCCTCCACTAGGGGGCGTCGGGGCCGGTCGAGGCGCGACAACACAGAGACGTCAAACTGCTGGTACAAAGGTTAAAAACACACCAGCACACACGGCGACCGGCAGGTGTGTGTGTGTGTGTGTGTGTGTGTGTGTGTGGATTGTGTCTCAAACGTGTGGATAAAAACCAAGAAGGAAACACAACACACACCCTGCCTGCCTGCCCGCCCGCCCTGTGTGTGTGTGTGTGTGTGACGGGAACTGCACCGACCTGTTCGGAGGAAAACAGGAAGCATTCCACCTATGCAAATTGGGACAGGTCAGCTGACCCAGCTTGTGCCAATGGCGCGTGGCGGGGGCACGAGGACACCTGCTGTCAGGTGAGAGGAAGCTCACCTGCTGCTGGAGGGCTGACCTACCTGTCCCGTCCTCTGACTGGCTGGCGGCTCGCTCACACCGCTGCTGACTCGACAGGCAGGAAAAGCTCACAGTCGTCTCCACACAACGCACACACTTTGTTTATTTCACCACACAATGTTACGCAATGGACAAGTTGCACAGCTGCGTTGCACAATGACAACAAGTTGACACATTGTAGCCACTGTCCAGACGCTGCATCAACTATCTACTACTACTAACACTAATGCTAATAATGCTAATAATGCTAATAATGCCAATAATAATAATAATAATAATAATAATAATAATAATAATAATAATAATAATGATAATAATGATAATAATAATAATAATAATAATAATGATAATAATGCTAATAATGCCAATAATAATAATAATAATAATGATAATAATAATAATAATGATAATAATAATAATAATGCTAATAATGCTAATAATGCTAATAATGCCAATAATAATAATAATAATAATAATAATAATAATAATGATAATAATAATAATAACACTAATGCTAATAATAATGCTAATAATAATGATAATAATGATAATAATAATAATAAATTATAATTATAATTATGAACAAAACATCTGCGGGAAACTGAAAAAAATCAGCGTAGTTCTTTGCACTGTGTAACGGCCTTATGAAGTATTTAGTCTTGGTATCAGTGAGTTCTGACACGCAGGTACTGGTATCCCACTGTGGAAGAGTGCATCCCTAACAATAACAATAACAATAACTGGTACAAAATGACTGTTGGGCGGGGCCGCTAGCGTCCGCCGGGACCCTCGGCAGAGCCGGTCGCTCTGATCTTGGTCAGCACCACGGCCACGGGGTCAGCAGGCGGCGCCACGGCCTCGCGCTGGGCCACGGAGAAGACCTTGACGGTGGTGCGGGCCAGCGCCGAGCTCAAGTGGCCGGCTGAGGCGGCTCGGCAGCACAGCAGGCGCAGCAGCTCTTGGCGGAAGCGGCGGCTGACCACGCAGTAGAGCAGGAAGTTGGTGGCCGAGTTGAGGTTCTGCAGCATGTTGGCCACGTCGCTCGCCACGTTGATGGCCAGCCCGTAGTCGTCGCGGTCGAAGGAGCCGCGGTTGTGCGCCGTGCGCAGGATGCAGTAGGTGACGAAGCGCGGCAGGCCGAGCGCCACGAAGGCGGCCGAGACGGCGCCCAGCAGCAGCACGCTCCTCCGCAGCGCCGCCCTGGAGGCGCCGCCGTGGATGGCGCGGCGCTCCTCCCTGGTGAAGAGGTTGCGGGCGCGGCACAGGTGGTAGCCCATCAGGTAGTTGAAGACCAGGACCAGCACGATGGGCACGCCGCCCGACAGGAAGGTGGTGACCCAGACGATGGCGGTGCTGTAGGTCTGCTCGCGGTAGCGGCACCTGGGCACGGTGGCGTTGGCGGCGCCGGTGCCGGGCGCCACCTCGTTGATCCACGCCACGGGCACCGAGGCGGCGTGCGACGCCAGCACGATGGCCGCGCACGTGACCTTGGTGACCCGGGCCTGCGAGAAGCGGTGCTGGGCCGCCGCGCTGCTGAGCACCAGGTAGCGCTCCACCGTGAACACCACCACCATCCAGGAGGAGCTGTAGAGAGCGCCGTACTGCAGGAAGCCCAGGATGTTGCACCAGGGGTGGGCGTGCCAGAAGGGCTGCGGCAGCCAGAAGGTGAGCGTCAGGTCGATGAGGATCACCCACACCAGGTAGAAGGTGTCCACCACGGCCAGGCAGCTCAGGTACACCCTGGCCGTGTCCGACATGCCGCACCTCCGGAAGCAGATCATGTAGAAGGTGAAGAGGTTGGCTGGGGGGGCGGCGGAGTGGCAGCAGGTGGGTGGACGAGAGGGGAGGTTAGAGAACGAGGTTTGTGCAACTTCACCCCCTGCCACCAGGGGGCAATAGGAGACGTGCACAGGATGTAAAACACACATACGTTGCAAGATTAGTGTTTTTGTGCTGTTGCTGTTAGCAGCCTTCACACAGTTCGCTAGCTTGCTCTCTGTGCGAGGCAGGTGCCACTCTGACTGACAGGTGCCACTCTGGCTGACAGGTGCCACTCTGACTGACAGGTGACACGCGGATTGAGGCGGCTGACTCAGGTTGGATGAACTTTGATTAAAGCCAGAATGTGACATAAACTGGGTGGTGTGGTTACCAAGTCCTGAGTGGCTGACAGAACCAAAGGAGGCGGAGTCACGGTCACCCACCTGGGATACCCAGGATGCAAAGCAGCGGGTAGTAGAACTTCTGAACGGTGACAAAGACGGTGGCGCTGGCTTCGTCCATCACGGCTGGCTTGAGGTCAGTCGTTTGCTGACATCACACCACCACCAGGGGGGAGGAGGAGGAGCAAGGGGTGGAGGAGGAGGAGGAGGAGGAGGAGGAGTGGTGGGCTCCTCAAACTAGACTTCTTTACAATGCATATTTAAGAAAGTGTTGATGAAAGTCATAAAATGTTCTCCAGCTTTGAAAGATGGAGTGCAGAGTTGACATGAAGTCAAGACTCCGTACTCACTGAACAAGTGAAGGAAGAACAACATCACCACATCACGAGAACACTAGAACACAGGAGCAAGTAATTCCATCCTCACTGCATCCATCCATCCATCTACCTGTCTTCCTGCTGGAGCTCCCGTGATTGGTCGGTCGGTCGGCTTCCTCGGCCTGGACGGTGGTTCCGACACGGCGAGAGAGGAACCGTCCTGCTGGGCAGCATGGAGCAGCTCCACTGGTCAGGACGAGAGACGGAGAGAGCGAGAGAGAGCGAGAGAGGGAGAGAGAGAGCTGCTAGTGTATAGCGGAGGGAGGGCGGAGTCAAATCACATAGAATACTGCGCAGGCTCCGTGTTGTTGGATGAGCTGGAAAACCATCTGGGACGAGGAGGAAAGGAAGAAACTTCTTCTTCTTCTTCTTCTTCTTCTTCTCCTCCTCCTCTTTGACTTGACACGAAGAACATGAAGAACATCTGGAAAAGTGAACATCCCTTCCAAAGACAGACTGAAGAAGTGATCCAATTCATCGCGTTTCGGCAAAAAAACAGAAAACAAAACCTGAGTCTATGTCAGGGACATATGGAGAAGAGGGGGATGAATGAACGAGGGATGAAAAAATGAAAGGTTGTTCCGCAAAGCAACTACAGGATCTCTGCTGGTGGAACCTTTTAGGTGGTAGAATAAATATTTGCCAGCGTTTCTGCGCAGCATCGACCCAGAAATCAAACAGCAGCGACAGACGGAGGTCACACTCCTCCTCCTCCTCCTCCTCCTCCTCCTCTCTTCCCCTCCCCATTCATCCTCTCATCCCCTCCTCTCTTCCGTTCTTCCCACAGCCTTCATCTCACTGGCTTGTAAAGTTATTCACATGACTTTTTACTCTTTAAATTTTTATTATTTTTTTGTTGCTACATTTGTTGGGCGGCGTGTCGATGTAATTCCAATCCCTGCCAGAAGAGGGAGACGGCTATTGCATAAAATACAATATCTCTCTCTCACACACACACACACACACACACACACACACACACACACACACACACACACACAGAGTGAGAAACTGCAGCCTCTGGAGAGAAAGTGTCTTTGCAAAGAGTGTAAAATGTTTATTGTTGGTCTCTGAACTTCAGCCAAATAATAAGAAAACAAGTTAGAAATGGAAGATGAAAGGAAAGTTAGCAACACGGAGTCTGTCGGGCTGGAAAACTTAGAAAAAGTCATGATAATAATAATAATAATAATTATAATAATAATAATGATAAAGGATGGGAGGAGGAGCTTCCCGTCGGATTGGTCAAAGGATCGTTGAAAGCAGACACATCTTTTTTTTTTTTTTTTTAACGTAAAAAAAAACAAAACAATAAAAACAAATCAAAAGAAAAATACTGTTGTAAATAAAGAACCTTTTGAAGGAAGGATTCAGGAAGTGAAGGAGGGGTAACGTCCGACCCGACACAGGAAGTCAAAGGGAGAGGGGGCGGAGCTCCAGCCCACCGACCCAAAACCTTTGACAAAAACTAAAGAGGAGTGCGATCTGGTAAAAGAAGGAGTGGAGAGAGAGAGAGAGAGAGAGACAGAGAGAGAGAGAGAGAGAGAGAGAGAGAGAGACACTCGTCCTGCCGCTGAGGCAAAGTAAAAACTGCAGTTTTTCAAATTCAACCTCTAGAAAAGTAAACTGGAGCTTCTCTTCCTCTCCATCCTCTTCTCTCTCTCTTCTCTCTTCTCTCTCTCTTTCGTCAACGCTGTGGATTCATTTGTTCTTTTGTTTTTGTGCAGGAGAAAATAAAATCTGGATGCTGGAGGGAGCGACGACCCGCTGACGACCCGCTGGCGACCCGCTGACGACCCGCTGAGCCCAGGAGGCCGTCGCTCCGTATTTACACCGAGGTCGCCGTGGCCTCCTTCATCAGCGCACTAGCAGAGTTCAGACACTAGGGGGCGAGCCTGAGGTTCTGGAGGAGGAGCTGTACACTGGAGTCCCGGCTCGGAAGAATCCGCAGTCTGTGAGTGGCGCCCCCTAGAGGTTGTCCCCGGGCTGGTACTGAGGCTCGGTGGCGGTGAAGTAGTCCTCCAGGAAGGCCTGCAGGTACTCGAAGGTGGGCCGCTCCTCCGCCTCCCTCTTCCAGCACTGCAGCATGAGCTCATGCAGGGAGGGGGGGCAGTCCTGGGGGCAGGGCATCCTGTAGCCTCGCTCCACCTGCTCCAGCACCTCCCTGTTGTTCATACCTGGCAGCAGGGGGCGACAGAGAGAGACAGAGAGAGAGAGAGAGAGAGACACATTTCAGCCATGGATGCATTATAAGAACTGGACTGTCCCTGTGGCCACTCCTGGTACTGCAGCAAAATAATCCCAGCGCTGTTTCCCTCCAGACCTCAACACAAAATTAAACAGGACAGGACGACGGAGAGCTGAAGACACATTCCTTTCACTTCTGCTCCGTCAGGCCAGAACACCATCAGGAGAGACTTTATTCCCACGTTGTAGGGGGGTTGAGGGGGGTTCTAGGTGGTTCTAGGTGGTTCTAGTGTGGTTCTGGTGGTGGTTCTAGTTGGTTCTGGGGTGATCTGGGTGGCTGTGTGGTGGTTCTAGGTGGTTCTAGTGTGGTTCTGTGGTGGTTCTGGGGTGATCTGGGTGGCTGTGTGGTGGTTCTAGGTGGTTCTAGTGTGGTTCTGGGGTGGTTCTAGGTGGCTGTGTGGTGGTTCTAGGTGGTTCTAGTTGGTTCTGGGGTGGTCTGGGTGGCTGTATGGTGGTTCTGGTGGTGGTTCTGGTGGTGGTTCTAGGCCAGACCTGGCCAAACTAGACTGTTTCCTCCTATGAGGTGGCTCACCAAAACACTCCATCCATCTGCTGCTGCTCCGCTGCCCCCTCTGGCAACATTTCAGAACCCCCCCCCCCCAACCCAGTCACACAGTTGACCACCCCCCTCCCCCCCTGATTTAAAGTCATCCCTGATGTTCTGCTACAAGCTGGAGAGTCTCCGTCTGGCCAGTGAATCAACTGCTCCGCTTGGCCGCCTCCTCCTCTGGCTCCGCCCACTCAGAGGGCGCGACCTTGGAAACCAGTCAGCAACAGCGTGCCAAGACAAACAGACAGCAGGGTGTAGCCTTCAAGTGTGGGCCAGCCAGCTGGTGACAGCAGAGGCCTCATAGCTCAGTGGTTAGAGCACTGGTCTTGTAAACCAGGGGTCGCGAGTTCAATTCTCGCTGGGGCCTGACGACCGACCTCAACTTCTTTTCTTCTTCAACTTCACTTTTCATCGGTCGCTCAAAGAGGCGGCGAGCCGTCAGCGTCTCTCTGTGGGATCTCAGTGCAAGGAGGCCGCAAACAGAGGGCTAAACGTGCCACGGCATGCAAGAGGGTCTTTTTCTGTCTCTTCAGTCATGTGACTGCATTCAGTCTGAGCTGAATGCAGTCACATGACTCACAGGGGACCTCCCAGTTTCCTTTGTTAAAGCCTGTAAAAAAACACTGAATAAAAACAATCCAATATATATGGAGATACATATATATTTATATACACATACATATATATATATATATACATATATATATATATATGTATGTGTATATATATATATATATATATATATACATATACATATATATATATATATATATGTATGTATATATATATATATATATATGTATATATATATATATATATATACGTATACATATATATACGTATACATATATATACGTATACATATATATATATATGTATATATATATGTATATATATATACATATATATATATATGTATATATATATACATATATATATACATATATATATATATATATGTATATATATATATATATATATACATATATATATATATATACGTATACATATATATACGTATACATATATATATATATGTATATATATATACATATATATATACATATATATATATGTATATATATATATATATATATACATATACATATATATATATAATATATGTATATGTATATATATATATATATATATATATA
Source organism: Nelusetta ayraudi (assembly GCF_046127955.1). Lineage (NCBI taxonomy): Eukaryota > Metazoa > Chordata > Actinopteri > Tetraodontiformes > Monacanthidae > Nelusetta > Nelusetta ayraudi. The sequence goes on from NW_027466271.1 coordinate 317,013, forward strand.
TATATATATATATATATATATATTTCCAGCTTCCTCTCAGAACCAAAGCTGCGGGCACTTTAACTTGAAAACACATCTGTTAACATGCTGACACTTCTCGGTCTATTTCCTACACACACACACACACACACACACACACACACACACACACACACACACACACACACACACACACACACACACAGCTCTAATCTGCAGGAATCAAAGGTTCTTCTGCCACTCTGACAGCAAACAAGAGCTCAGTAAACACTTGGTTGCCGCGGCGATGGCTGCGCCTGCTGCACTTCAGCCACTTTATCAGGACACTTTATCACCCATTAACCCCCCCCCCCACCTGGGTAAGGCACGCGGCCCTTGGTCACCAGCTCCGTCAGCAGGATGCCAAACGACCACACGTCCGACTTGATGGTGAACTTCCCGTAGAGCGCCGCCTCGGGAGCCGTCCACTTGATGGGGAACTTTGCACCTGGAGAAGGAGGAGGAGGAGAAGGAGAAGGAGAAGGAGGAGAAGGAGGAGAAGGAGGAGAAGGAGAAGAAGGAGAAGGAGGAGAAGGAGGAGAAGGAGAAGAAGAAGGAGAAATAAAAAGAGCTTTGAGAATCAGTCCTGCCACATTCTGAGCTCCAGTCCATGATGAAGGTCCATCTCCAGCCCTCAGAAGTCCTCGCTGCCACCTCCTCTTTGACCCCTGAGCCCTGCCGCTCCACCCACCTTGGCGAGCCGTGTACTCGTTGTCCTCGATGAGGCGGGCCAGGCCGAAGTCGGCGATCTTGCACACCAGGCTGTCGGCCACCAGGATGTTGGCCGAGCGAAGGTCCCTGTGGATGTAGTTCATCCTCTCGATGTAGGCCATGCCTGCCGCCACCTAGTGGACGCACGCAGCGGTCAGCCGGGACCCTCCGGCGCTTAGCTGGGCCGCTCGGGCCACCTCGGTCCGGGACTCACCTGAGCTGCCATGTCCACCAGGTTGGGCAGCTTCAGCCCTCGACCTTCACCGTCCTTCAGGAAGTCCAGCAGGCTTCCTGCAGCCACACAGAGTCAGGAAAACAGTCAATTAATGGTCATCATCATCGTCATCATCATCATCTTGACCCGCGTGCGAAGCTCTCTGCAGTGTCAGTCTGACCTTTGCCCATGTACTCGGTGACGATGTAGATGGGTTCCTCAGACACCACGGCGTAGAGCTGCACCAGCTTGTCGTGCCGCAGCTTCTTCATGATCTGGGCCTCCTCCAGGAAGGACTCTGGAGACATGGTGCCCGGCTTCAGGGTCTTCACCGCCACCTTGGTGGTGCCGTTCCACGTCCCTGCAGCACCACAGGGCGCCAGAGTCAGAGTCAGCGAGGGGGCAGGGGGGGGGAGCCGGGGGAGGGGGCGGGGCTCCGGGCATGCGGGGTGGGGGGGGTGGGGGGAGGGTTCCGACTCTGGGTGAAGGTGAAGGGGAGGAACGTGCTGAGCGGAATGGGATCTGACGATTTGACGGTGGAGAGATTTGGAACGCGATGGAAGCCGATTGGTTGGAGGGCTTGACCGGTGCCACCAGCAGGAGGAGCTCCTGAACTCACCGTCTCACCGGCCGGAGCAGCTCCACCAACAACCGGCTCAAAACTTAAAGAAAACGAGCCACGGTTTTCAGGAAGGAAACGACTGGGAAAACATTCCCGGAGCGAAACCTTGAAGCCTCAACTGTAAACCAGGACAGAGGAGGATCCGAGCCACAGGAAGAGAAAAATATCCTGACTGAGCTTTTCATTTTCGCTTTTAAGTTGAAATTTCGTGAATGAAGTCAAAATCTCGTAAAAAAAAAAAAGTCAACGTAAAAAAAGATGGAATTTCGTGAATGAAGTCGACGTAAAAACACGAAATTTCGTGAATAAAGCCGAATTTTTTTTTGGAATAACAATGAAATTTTGTGAATAAAGTCGACGTAAAAAGACAAAATTTCGTGAATAAAGCCGAATTTTTTTTTGGAATAACAATGAAATTTTGTGAATAAAGTCGACGTAAAAAGCCGAAATGGCGCGAATGAAGTCGACCCAAATCCAGTGGGACTTGGCCAGAAGACTGCTTGGGTGGTGGATGAAGCCAGTTGGCCACAGTCTTTCCACTGCATTCTCTTCCAGTGGCCCTCAGTCCTCCTCGCCGTCGGAGGAGAAAAGTGTTCAGACACCCTTACAATTTGACTGAAGGCCAATGAGGTTGTTCAACACTTGGCAGGGAGTTCCCGCTGTGTGTTTTAAAGGTTCGGCTGTCAGAGCAAAGTGAGAGAAGTTCAGTTCAGACACCTTGGATGCACTCCAATAAAGCTGCACTGGGAGGCCTGAGAGTTACTCTGGCGCCACACCAGTGCATCAAACACACACACACACACACACACACACACACACACACACACACACACACACACACACACACACACACACACGCATGAGGTGTCCAAAGACTTTTGTCCACCATTGACGGCTATGCCGCCGGTTTAAACCTGCAGCCGCGGACAAAAGAAACACAACTGACTGAGTTCCAGACGCAGACGCCGGAAGCTGCGCCCGCTCTCCTCCGCCCCCCTGCTGGTGGGCGGAGGAGAGCGGGCCGGTCCTTACCGTAGAAGACGTCTCCGAAACAGCCTTTGCCCAGCTTGAGCTGCAGCTCCAGAGCGTCCCTGCTGATCTCCCAGGCATCGTGGCTCAAGCCCACCGTGTCGGGGGTGTAGTTCACGCACACGCCCGTTAAATGAAAGCACAAACCGTCGGCATGCTCTACAGGGGGAGGAGGGGGGAGGGGGGAGGGAGGCAGGGAGGGAGGGAGGCACACAGGGTCAACTACAGGGTGGGGGGGAGGAGGGGGAGGTGCAGGCGAGGCGGCCGGGAAGGGAGCCTCTGGTTCTGAGGATCTCCAGGTTCTGTGGTTGCCATGTTCGGGCTTGGGGCAGTTTTGGGGCTACTGACTCTGATTGGCTCCCTTCCCACCGCTCCGCCTCCCCGGTTTCCCCTCCCCGGCCCTCCCTCGCTGGCTCGGCCGGGTACCCGTACCCATCCAGACCTCCCCGAACTGCCCGTTGCCCAGGCGCTTGATGAGCTGCAGCGACTCTCGCGGGATCTCCCACACGTCTTTGGTTTTGACCGACAGGTCGGCCAGGCGAGGCATGCCCTTGTGGCAGGGCACCACCAGGCGGCAGCAGAGGCCGGCGGCCCGGTCTGCGGCGCCGGTGGCGAGGCGAGGCGAGGAGAGAGAGAGAGAGAGAGAGAGAGAGAGAGGTGCAGCAGCGTTAGCAGAGCAGCAGCAGCAGCAGCAGCAGCAGTCACTGAGAGCTGCTGGACGGCCACTGGGGAACATTTGGAGCTTTTAGAGAAGAAACAGCGACATCTAGTGGTCACATTCTAGATTGCAGCGTCGATCACTCTCCCTCCCTCTCCTGAGCTTGCCAGTGAACTACGGTGGCCCTGTGCAAACAAACCTGGACACCTGCTCCACCTTCTTCTTCTTCTTCTTCTTCTCCTTCCTGGTTGGTTTATTTGAGGGCGCCCCCTAGCTGTCAGGCAGCTGGACTGTCCCCACCAGGCTTCCTTAGAAGTACGCTGGTGCCAGATGGCAGCTCACTGGGAGCACTGGGACCCTGACTGGTCCATGGAGGTTCTCAGAGATACATGAGAAGCAGCGTGAGGAGGAACCCAGGCCAGGTTTAGATCCTACACTTTTAATCTAGATTCTATTTTAAAGGATTAAACGATCCCAGCGGGAATAGTCTGGGCTGGCTCTGATTGGCTGACACATCCTGACGTATCACATGACTCACAGAGGCATCATGGGAAGTGACACTACTGCTAAATGGCCCTTTTTATTCATTCATTCATTGTATAGCCAGGGGGACAACGTGTGCATCTGAGCTCCTGGTTGATTCAAACCTCTGTCTGTCTGTCTGTCTGTCTGTCGGTCTGTCTCTGTCTGTCTGTCTCTCTCCCTCTGTCTGTCTGTCTGTCTCTCTCACTCTGTCTGTCTCTCTCTGTCTCTCTGTCTGTCTGTCTGTCTGTCTCTCTCTGTCTCTCTGTCTGTCTGTCTGTCTGTCTGTCTGTCTCTGTCTCTCTGTCTGTCTGTCTCTCTCTCTCTCCCTCTCTGTCTGTCTGTCTGTCTGTCTGTCGGTCTCTCTCTCTCTGTCTGTCTGTCTGTCTGTCTGTCGGTCTCTCTCCCTCTGTCTGTCTGTCTGTCTGTCTCTCTCTGTCTGTCTGTCTGTCTGTCTGTCTCCTTCTGTCTGTCTGTCTGTCTCTCTCTCTCTCTGTCTGTCTGTCTCTGTCTGTCTGTCTCTCTCTCTCCGTCTGTCTCTCTGTCTGTCTCTCTCTCGCTCCCTCTCTCTGTCTCTCTCTGTCTCTGTGAGACACACACACACACACACACACACACACACACACACACTCACACACACACACACACACACACACACACACACACACACACACACACACACACACACACACACACACACACACCTGACGAGGCTGCAGCTTGTTTGCACTGGGCTGTAAAGGCTGATAAAGGCCTAAGTGGCGCTGGGCCGCCGCCGCCGCCGAGTGTTTCAGCCTCATAAAAGCTGCTGATTGGGCGGCGGCCGACACGACGACGCAGTTTCCTAGAAAGTCATGAGCGCAGAATGAAATGGGCTTCAGGCGCCGGCCGGTTCGGTCCCAGTGAACACAGGGAGATACAACAGAGAAGCGCCGCAGGCAGCAGGCAAGAAGAGAGAAGCAGGAAGCCTGGAAAAGAGGCGGAGCTAAGAATAACGGCGCCGCGTCCTCGGTCCCTGAACGTCACGGCGGGAGGGGGCGGGGGGGGGTGTTGAAAAAAAGAAAAAGAGAGGTGTGAAAGGTTAAAGTGTGAACGCATGCAGACAGACATCCATGCTGTTGACTTCTGTCTGGGCGTGAACATCAATAAATCAACGCTGCCAATCAGAGCGTGACGAGGGGGGGCGGGGGGGTCCAGTCCCACTGAGAGAGACCAGAGTGTCACACACACACACACACACACACACACCAGCAATGGAGAGTTCAAGCAGCCGGGTGAAGAGAGCAGGATGAGAGGAGGAGGAGTGAAGCAGCGCCACCTCTGGCCTCTGAGGAGGCTGACAATGCAAAGACATAGTGCCATCTGGTGGTCAACACTCGCAACTGCAACAATAATACTCATCCTACTACTGCTACTACTACCACTAATAATAATAATAATAATAATAATAATAATAATATTAATAAACTTCTTCTTCTTCTTCTTCTTCCTCTCTGACAGGTCAGAGCAGACAGCCAGGGATTCCAGTCTGAACACAGTTGCCATGACAACTGAGACGGACTCTCACTTCTGAAGCACGTTGGCCAGTTGTCAACAAGCTACGCTGGACGCTAGTTGGCCACAGGGTGGCGCTAGCAGCCTGCAGCGCCACCTCCTCTGCTCGGCCGCCTCTCGTTAAACATTTACAGTCTTTCTGGCTTCTAAAAGTGTCCTGACAGGAAGTCGACGTCAGGCTCCGCCTCCTGTGAGAGGCGAGCGGCTGCTGGAGGCTCCTGGAGTGGAGCAGTGTGGCTTCACTGCCGTCTAAATGCAGCCTTTCTGTATTCGTACTCGCCGCTGTTCTGCAGCCAGACCACAGGGGGGCGGGGCTTGCTTTCTACTTTTTAAAAAAAGGTGGGGGGGAGGGGGGGGGAGGGGCTGCTGCTCTGAGGCAGCGCACAGACTGAAATCTGGTCCAGTGTGTCCAGTTCTGAAGGCGGCCCGCCTGCCTGACAGCACACTTGGTCCTTCAGTCAGAGGATGGCAGCGAACTGGGAGCACTGGGAGCCTGACTGAGCCATGCAGGTTCTCACTAAACACCTCACTACTGGGGTCATGGGGTCATGGGGTCATGGGCAGCAGGTTCACTTTCTACCAACCTGAAAATCACAAATCCACACAGACTGGACAAACTGGACCTTTGAAATGACCCAAAGTGACTGTGAAGGTCTGAAGGTCCCATCAAGAGCAGGCCTTCACATGACTCTGTGTGTGTGTGTGTGTGTGTGTGTGTGTGTGTGTGCGTGCGGTACCTGAGTAGTGCTGGACCAGCTGTTGCAGCGTCTCAAACTGGGCCCTGGTGGTGATGTAGTAGCCGCCGCTGTCCAGCTTGCGGATCTTGTAATGCTTGACGTGGTCGCCCTTCACGTCGTCCCAGTCCCGGATGGACAGCGAGAAGGCACCTGTGTGTGTGTGTGTGTGTGTGTGTGTGTGTGTGTGTGTGTGTGTGTGTGTGTGTGAGTCAATGAGAGAGAGAGGAGGCAGCGTGTTAGAAAAACCTCCTGCAGGGTTTCTGCACCCTCACCTTCCTGCTGAGAAATAAAAGGCGCTTTTCCAGGATGCTGAAGGCAGCTTGTGAGTGAGTGAGTGAGTGAGTGAGTGAGTGAGCGAGTGCCGTGTCCTTGACTTGCCCTTGGTGGTTTCACTCTCCCGGATGAGGTAAGTTCCTCGAGGGTTGCCGGTGGACAGCAGCTGCCGCTCCGCATCCTTGCGGCCCAGTTTACCAAAGTACCAGCTGTGAGGAGAGAGAGAGAGGGCGAGAGAGAGAGAGACAGAGAGAGAGAGGGAGAGAGGGGGAGAGAGAGAGAGAGAGAGAGAGAGGGAGGGAGAGACAGCGAGAGAGGGAGAGAGAGAGAGAGAGACGGGGAGAGAGAGGGAGAGAGGGAGAGGGAGAGAGAGGGAGAGGGAGAGAGAGACAGAGAGAGAGGGAGAGAGAGAGAGAGAGAGGGAGGGAGAGACAGCGAGAGAGGGAGAGAGAGAGGGAGAGAGAGAGGGAGAGAGAGAGGGAGAGAGAGGGAGGGAGAGAGGGAGAGAGAGGGAGGGAGAGGGGATCAGCAGGAACTTTTTGAGAGAAAAAAATAAAAGAATGAACTCAGTGAAGTGAGAAATTAAAAAAGAGGCACTTTGACCTCTGACCCCAGACTGCTCACACATTTGAAACACTTTTATTGCACCAAGGTCATAAATCTCATCAGACTGCAGAGAAAGTTAGAAAGCCGAGTTTGTCTGTCGGAGCTTTTTAATTAGCTGCCGCCACACACACACACACACACACACACACACACACACACACACACACACACACACACACACACACACACACACACACACAGAACTCACTCCTCGGCCTGGATGGAGTCCACTGGAGCCACGTAATTACTGGGGATGTAGCCGCTGCCCCCGGTGGTGAGAGAGCGCGCGTCCCACCAGTCGCCTTCACTGAGGTCACAGAAGAGAGAGACACAGACACACTGAGGAGGTGGAGGTGGAGGTGGAGGTGGAGGTGGAGCTGGTGGAGCCACTGAAGTGCAACCAGACAGTGATGGGACTTTTGAAGGACCATGATGCATTGCAGCAACCACCACAACAACAACAGGAGGAGGAGTGATTGAAAAACTTAACGGGGGCCGTAGTTTGCTCCGCCGAAGCCCCTCCCCCTCCTCGGCCGAGGTTGCGGCGCCACCCTGTGGGAGCCTTAAATAAACCGGTGTTTACAGCCGGTGGCCAAATGACAGAGTGGGGAGCCACTGGGATGCCTGACATTCCTGCTGGACTCTGCGAAGCTGCTGCCAGCTCCGCCTCCTGACCAATCATGTCGCAGGGACCACTGAGCACAGAATAACTGAGCAGCAGCAGCAGCAGCAGCCAGACAACCAGGAAACTCCTCCTCCTCCTTCTTGATTGGATCTTTGGGCTTCTGTTTCATTGTTTTTCTTTATTGTTTACATTTTTACTGTTTATTTATTTATTTATTGATTTATTGATTGATTGATTTTCCATCAATGCGTCTGTGTGAAAAATGTTCATCTTTCCAGTTTGTCGTTGTCAATAAAGTGTGGTTGCAAAAGTCAAAATCTTCTTCTTCTTCTCCTGCAGGTGCGAGCTGACCCCTGGCGCTGACCCCTGGCGCTGACCCCTGGCGCTGACCCTGGCGATGACCCCTGGCGCTGACCCCT
>NW_027466271.1:342500-355000 GCF_046127955.1 Nelusetta ayraudi
TTTGAACATTTCAAGCAAAAAATGCTGGTAAAGAGCCGAGGACGGGAACTTCGCGGAACCGACTTTGGAGTGAACGATCAATTTCCAAAGGAGATTCTGGATCGACGAAGAGTCCTCTTCCCGATCCGGAAAAGGTTCCTCGCTGAAGGCTCTAAAGCGGTTGTCGCGGTAGACAAACTGTTTGTCAACGGTCAACTCTACCGCGATAGCAAGTCAACTCCGTGGTTGTACTAACCGTTCTCTCCACAGGCTTCAAGACAACAGGTAATATCGTATTAACGCAGCTTATGCCAATATTGTTGTCAATGATAATCACGTAAGCGCCATTTCAGTCAAAGTATGACTTTTCTTCATCAAACTGATTCTCCCCCCTCAATATCCCTCCCCTCAAACGGCACTAATGTCTCTTCCTCACTTCTTTTCTCTCTGGTAACAATGTTCATCGTGACAGATTGCAACGATGTTTGTTTACATTGGCAGTTGTACGCGCGCACGCACGCACGCACACACACACGTAACACACACACTAACACATACACCACTCTAGGTCTATATAGTAAACATGACCTCCCTTAAGTTCGTCACTTGGAATGTGCGGGGTATAGGTACCAGGGACAAAAAATTTAAAATTCTCAACCATTTGAATTTTCTTGAAGCCGACATTGCCCTACTACAGGAAACTCACTTAACAAACACTACAGCACATAATCTAAAATCGACCCTTTTTCCAAACATCTACTCGGCGAGTTACAACTCGAAGCAGAGAGGTGTGGCTATCTTGATCAATAAGAGACTTAATTTCATTATAAATAGTACAATATCTGACCCTAATGGAAGATATATAATAATCAACACTAACATTGACAATAAAGATTACTGTATTGCTAGTGTTTATGGCCCAAACGTGGATGATCCCTCTTTCTACCATGCCTTTTTCTTATCACTCTCTGCACATGTAAACACAACACTCATAGTAGGGGGTGACTTCAACCTAGTGTTAAACTCTGATATTGATAGATCCAACACCTCAGCTAGCCAACGACACTCATTAGCTGCAGACACATTAAAACAGTATATGAGTGATTTTGGTTTATCAGACCCTTGGCGTTCAAACCACCCAACTCACAGAGAGTACACCTTTTTCTCTTCTGTTCACCACTCATACTCACGCTTGGACTACTTTATCACCAGCAACTCACTCTTGGCAGATATCCGGGAAGCCCGGATCCACTCCATCACTATTAGTGATCATGCACCTGCCTCTATCTCCGTCTCTACAAAGGCACCTAGAGCACCGATCTGGAATTGGAGGCTGAACACGTCATTACTCATAGACTCAGATTTTATAAAATACTTTAATAAGGAGTGGACAATATTCCTACAAATTAACGACTTGCATGAAACTCCTGTACATGTTCTATGGGAAACCGCTAAAGCAGTAATGCGGGGCAAAATAATATCTTATTCATGCCACAAAAAAAAAAAAGAATTAGCTCTGGAGTCTGAATTAGTTAATAATATTAAAACATTAGAATCTTCATATGCCATCCAACAGGAAGAAGACGTATGGAAAGAGCTACGCAAACTAAAAACGGAATTAGCCAAACTGACAGATAAAAAAACCAAGTTCCAAATGCAAAGATTACGCCTTGATAACTTTGAATGCAATAATAACTCTAGCAAATTCTTAGCGAGCCAGCTAAAGTCAAACAGAGAAAAAGCAACAATCTCCTCCATCAAAAACCTGGATGGCAAACTAACCCATAACCCAGAAGAAATTAACCAATGCTTCAGAGATTTCTACAAAAAATTATATTCCTCCGATAATAATCCTTCAGAAGCCTCAATAGATAACTTCCTGAATAGTATTGTGCTCCCTAAATTAAATCAGGAACAGGCTACTACAATGGACGCAGATCTCACTCAGGAGGAATTTGAAGAAGCCTTGGCACAAATGCCAGTAAATAAAGCCCCAGGACCTGATGGCTTCCCAGTAGAATTTTATAAGGCACTTTGGCCTACTATTGGTCCGACCTATAATAGAATGGCTAGAGAGATCCTAAATACTGGACTTCTCCCATCAAACATGAATTCCGCTAACATTAGCCTCATACTCAAACCGGACAAAGACCCATCGCTTCCGACTAGCTACCGACCAATATCATTAATCAATACCGATCTTAAAATTATTTGTAAAGCAATAGCTAGACGACTAGAAAAAATTACTCCATATATAATTCATCCTGACCAAACAGGGTTTATTAAAGGTAGAGATTCAACCTCCAACGTACGTAGATTTATCAATCTGATAGACTATACTAACGCCAACAATCTACAAACAACAATTGTTTCGCTAGATGCAGAAAAAGCATTTGACAGGGTCAATTGGAGTTTCTTATTCTCAACACTACAAAAATTTGGTTTCGGGAATTCATTTATATCCTGGATACGAACATTATACAGCTCTCCGTGCGCCTCAGTCAGAACAAACAGCCAGACCTCTCAAAGGTTTAATCTGCAACGAGGAACCAGACAGGGCTGCCCTCTCTCCCCTTCACTATTTGCAATGTTCATAGAACCTCTGGCAGCTGCAATTCGGCAAAATGATAATATCAAAGGAGTCCAAACTTCAACATCTGACCATAAAATAAGCTTATATGCCGATGACGTATTGTTATTTCTTCAAAATACACAATCCTCACTTACTGAAGTTATCAGCCTTATTGACAATTTCTCTTGTATTTCAGACTATTCAATAAATTGGGCAAAATCCACGGTGCTACCGCTTAATTGTAAATTTAAACGAACCACTCTAGCACCATTGCAAGCCGGTAACATACGATACTTAGGTATCAACTTCTCTCCCAACCTATCAGACTTAATACAACTCAATTTCATCCCGCTATTAAAGAAAATAGAAAATGATCTAATTCGATGGAGAAACTTACCCATATCTCTTTTAGAGAAAGTTGCAACGGTAAAAATGATGGTTTTACCTAAACTAAACTACCTTTTCTCAATGATTCCCTATCAACCTCCTGCTCAGTGGTTTAAAACCCTGAACTCAAACGTCACAATATTTCTATGGAAAAACAAACCACCCCGTATCAGTCTGAAGACGCTTCAAAAAGCGAAAGATGCTGGGGGACTAGAATTGCCAAACTTTTATTACTACTATATTGCCAACAGAATAAAGTATATTCATAAGTGGTTCAACCCTAGCCCACATGATGTATCCTGGCATGTCATAGAACAAGCCTATTGTGGTGATATTCAGTTAGCAGACTTGCCATTTATCAGCACACCAAAACACCACAGCTGCATGAAAAGCGTTAATATAAGTCACTCTCTGACGGCTTGGATGGAATTTCTGAAAATCACAGGTTCTTCCCTTCTCCCGTGCGGTCGTATGCCCATCTGGAACAATCCTGATTTACTACAAAATAAAAAAGCACTTAACTTCACACATTGGGCAGATAAAGGTATAACTCACGTAAAACACATAAGAGAGAATAATAATTTTAGACCATTTCAAGAGCTTGTGACACAGTTTGGAATTAACAGTAGTTGTTACTTAGAATACATGCAAATTAAGTCCATAATTAAGAATAAACTCAAACTTGAACACACAAGTTTGAGAGACATGGAGGTCTCTCCGGCTGTACAGTCGGTCCTTAATTTCTCACCTCCCAAACTACTTTCCAAGATATATAAAATCCTTACAAACACAGATCGCACTATTTCTATCCCCATTGCTAAGTGGGAAAGAGACCTGTCTCTCCAGCCCCACTCTAATTTCTGGAGAACAATCTGCCTGAACACCTTTTCACTGATAAAACAACCTAATCTACAATTAATACATTTTAAAATACTCCACAGGATCCACTACACTGGACAGCGGATGTTTCAGATGGGCATGACCGCCACTCAAACCTGCTCACACTGCACAGTTAATGTTCCAGATAATTACTTACACGCTGTATGGCATTGCCCACCAGTAAATAAATTCTGGCACATAGTATGCAATGATCTATCAGCACAGGTCGGTTACACCATCACAGCCACTCCTTCTTTTTGTCTCTTAGGAGACCTTAGTGATATCACCTCAGATAAGGCAGAATCTCGCATGCTGATCACCTCCTTATCTATCGCTAAGAAAACAATCCTCATAAACTGGAAAACAAAGCAACACCTGCACATTGCACAATATAGGAACTTACTGTTAGACCACACCTCCTTGGTAGGAATGTCTGCTTCATCCTATAACTAAGCAATAAACAATCAATAGCTGAGGCTGCTGGTTGATGTGGGCGGCCGTGGTCGTGCTGCCGCGGGCTGGGTGCGGTCTGGGGGGGGGGTGCTGGGCGTGGGGTGCTCGGCTGCCTTGCGGGTTGGTGGGGGGTCGGGGGTTGGGTGCCCCGGCGGGGGATGTCTTCCACGCGGGGGGCTGGGCCTGGTGGTTGGGGGGGGGGTGCCACGGGGTGGGGGGCGGCGGCTGGGGTGGGTGGGCGGCGGTCCCTGGCTCTGGGCCGGGGGCCCTCCTGTTGGTGGGGGGACTGGTCCGTCCCTGTGTCTGGGAACTGGCGCTGGATCGTACACGGTGGGGTCACATGCCTGGGGTGGGGCTGCGCGGCCGGCGGCTACCGCTCCTGTGTGCCCGGGTGGCGCCTTCTGCCCCACCTTCGCCCTCCGTCTCCCTGGTCGCTGCCGCTGCCCCGGGGCCCTCGGGCGGTGGGGGGTGGCCCCCCTTTGGCTCCTGGATCCCTGTGGTGTCCCCGGCCCCGATGTCGCTGAGGGGGCGTCCTAACCGGGAGTCCCCCCTGGTCACATAATGGGTGTATTTATTTATTTATTTTATTTTATTTTATTTTATTTTATTTTTATTTTTATTTTTATTTATTTATTTATATATTTATTTTTCCTTCTGTTTTGGGGATTTGCCTTCTGGCCGGGCACCGCGGGGGACTCGATTTGGGCAGCGACCGGGTCCCTGGTGGGCCTCCCCCCGGTGCGGTCTCCTCGCCCTTGCATGGGGCACCGACTGCACCCTCGTTGGCGAGGACCTGGCCCCCACGCAGCCAACGACCCACTGACATTATCACTAGGGCTTTGGATGAGGGTCTCCATCGGCCGGCCACCGCTCCATCCGAGACCCTCTCCAATTTTAATAACATTATAGACACTTAGGGCCTGGGGGGGGGGTTCGTGCACTGCGGCCGCCGCCCTGCTCAGCAGCAGTGTGGTTGCCCCAGGGCCTTACCACCCCTCCATTTTAAACGCACTATAGTCCAACACACCAGCAAGTGCACATATACACACACTGACACTCCTACACACAGTGGGGTCGGCCTGCTAGTGGGGGCTGGACCCGACATCTTTCCCACCCTGGATGGGCCCTGTGCAGTCCGGTGCCCCCGAGGTGCGAGACCGGCTGGGCTTATGGGGACCTTGCCACTTGTGGCGGGGTCCCCCTTCCCCCAATCCCGGGACCGGGCCGCTGCCCGGGTGGTCCCCTTGCGCCGCTCGGGGGCGGGTGGGCGGCGACGACCTGAGACACGGGGGTCTGACAATGGTGGGCGGGGGCCCACGGATTGAGTATTTAATTTTATCTTTTTTTTTAATTATTTATCTTCTTCTTTTACAGGACACAGGGGGAACCAGGGGGGACTCTCGCTCGGGGGCCCGCTTTGCCGGCGTTGGGGGCGGGGGTACGGCTGTGGCCCCGGGGGCCGGGGGGGGGCTGTCCCCTGGTGCCGGGGGGTCCCGGGGCGGTGGGGGTGGGTGGGGGGTGTGGGGGGTGGAGGGGGCCGGTTGATGCGCCATACTGGGTCCGTAGGGGGGGGGCCTCTGGGTGCCCGGGCCCGCCCTGGGTACCGATCCTCCCGGTGGGTGAAGGGGCTGGGTCCTGTCATGGGGATGAGTCTGGTCTCGCTTGCCCTGGGGGGCCCCCGTCCGGGGGCCGGGCTCTGCTGCCTGTCCGCCCTGGGTTGTGTCCCTTCTCCTTGGGGTATCTGCCTCCCTGTCATCCTGCCCTGGCTCCTCGTGGGGCGGGTGCCCTCCGGCCCGGGGGCCTGCTGCTCCGGGCCTCTTCCTGGCCGGCTTTGCGGCGGGTATGCCGTGTCCGGGGCCCCCCCCCCGGCTCGTCGCTGGCGTGGGGTGGTTGCGGCCTCGGAGACCGCACTAATTGGCAGCCTACTTCCAGTGACGTACTTAAACACACCCACCCCCACATTCAGGTACACACACCACCACATCCATACACACACCACCACATCCATACACACACACACACACACACCCGCACACACGCGCACACACACACAAATATTCACAAGCGCGGGTACACTGTTGTACACTATTGCATAGCTTATTGTCTTATTGATCCATGAGTAGATTATTATCATCGTTATTATTACTATCAACATTATTATTATTATTATTATTATTATTATTATTATTACTATTATTATTATTATTATTACTATTAACGTTGCTATTATTATCATCGCTATTATTATTAACATCACTGAATGAACTCGCATGTATGTTTGTATGGGTATATATGCACATTCTGACAATTAGCTATGCATATTTACGATCTGTTTTGTTCTCTTTTAACACAATTGTATATTGTTGCCAGTTGCCTCCTCTACTCCTCTCTCTCTATCCCTCTCATCATCTCATCATCCCCCCCCCCCCCCCCCCCCCCACACACACACACACACACTCATTTCCCCTCTCTACTCACCTCCCTATCTATCCCCCTCAGTCCGGTCATGGCCAGAATGTCACCAAGAACATTATAATAAAACCACTGAAGAGGTAGCTCCTGAAACCACCCACGTGGCTCACACTCTCAAGATCTACCTCTGAGAATAAAATCTGTCAGCCATCATAGACATTCAGAGACACTTCTGCTTGTCATTATGGCCGGACCGGACAAGGGAAAAAAAAAAAAAAAAAAAAAAAAAGAGTGAATGTCGGAACTCACCACCTCGTGGGATGCGTGTCCCGGGAAGAGCTGACGCCCGCAGACCATCAGGCCCATGACCACGCCCAGCGACCACACGTCGGTGGCGGGCGAGAAGCGCAGGCCCAGGAGGACCTCCGGAGACCTGTACGAGTAGATCTGGTGACTCGCGGTGGGCTCGGCGTCCGAGCTGCGCACGGCCGTGCCGAAGTCGATGAGCTTGACGGCCGGCGGCTCGGCCCGGCGGTCCGCCAGCATGATGTTCTTGGCATGGACGTCGGCGTGGACGAGGCCCATCCGCTCCAGGGCGCCGAGGGCGGCGGCCACCTTTGGGTCGGAGGCGGAGGGTGAAGAGTGGCTGTGCTGAGCCGCCGCCCACTGTCGCGCTTTGTGTAGGGATGCACCGATACCGATAGTGCTACTGGTACTGGTACGAATACTGGTACCGATACTGCTACTGATACTGGTACCGATACCGTGGGTGAGTACTCTGCTCGTACTCGTGCCACACACGCCAATACCACTTAGAACCATCCAGAACCACCCCAGAACCTCCTAGAACCACCAGGGTGTTTAGCTCTTAGAACCATCCAGAACCTCCTAGAACCACCTAGAACCACCCCAGGACCATCCAGACCCACCAGGGTGTTTAGCTCTTGTGACTCTGGAGACACTGCAACCATGGAGGAGCTCCAGCTGTTAGATGACTGACTGAATATTAATTTAAATCATTTATTCAGGTTCGGCTGAATGGCCGGATTAAAAAGAACTTAACGGGCCGCCTATGGCCCCCGGGCCATGGTTTGCTCACGCCCGATCTATAAAAACACGTTGAGGATTGTTCAAATGACAAAATGCAATCAATCTAAGCAGTTCTACCTGGTACCAGTGAGCACTGGAGTGCTGGTACTGGTGCTCTGCTCACTCTGTGGTCTCCCTAGTGTGGATGCAGTTGTGTGCGGCCTACCTGCTGGACCACGGGTCGGATCTTGCGCAGCGGCAGTGGGGCAAAGCGGGAGCAGAACTCCTTGAGGTTGATGTCCAGCATCTCGAAGACCAGCACCTTGGTCCAGAAGAGGACCTGGTACCAGCCGAGGAACTTGACAACGTTGTGCTTGTCGCACTCACACTGCATTAACTCTGTCATGATTTCAATCTGGGAAGCAGAAAGCGGAAACCAGTGCCTGTGCTGACACACGGACAGAACCACTCAGAGGTCCAGTGTGAGGAGTCGCACCTCTCTGCTGGCGTGGCCCCTGTGTCTCAGAACCTTTGCGGCCACAAACTCCTTGGTGTCCTTCCTCCAGCATTTCCAGACCTTTCCGAAGCCGCCCTCTCCCAGGTATTTGCGCTTGGCAAAGTGTCTGGAGGAGAGTCTGTAGGAAGACGGGTCCATCCTGCAGCCCGGCGCCGGACCCAAAGAGGAGCGGCTCGTTTGCTTCCTTCTCAGTGGGACAGATGACTGAACAGCACCAGAGAGAGACAAGGAGGAGCTGCTGTGTCCACCTCAAGCCTGTCTGAGTTGGAAGAGTCGCATCAGAATCAGAATCTGAATCTGAATCAGAATCAGAATCAGAATTAGAATTAGAATCAGAATTAGAATTAGAATTAGAATTTGAATTTGAATCTGAATTTGAATCAGAATCTGAATCTGAATCTGAATCTGAATCAGAATCAGAATCAGAATCAGAATCAGAATGAGAATCAGCTCAAAAACAAGAAACAAACTACAGAAGAAGTAAAACAGTCAGGGTAAACAAGGAAACAGTGTGCAACTCGGTGGAGTAAAATAAAGCTCTATACAAGTCTACATGGTGTATATAAATAAAATATCGATATATATGTGCACATAAACCTAAAGAAATACCTAAATACAAACAATATCTACAAGTGCAATAAAGGTCATAGAAGTAGAGTAGAGTAGAATGACCGCTGATCAACTCATCATGAATGAATGAATCCATCGTTTGCATCCCTGAATGGTATGTGTTGTGTTGTGTTGTGTTGTGTTGTGTTGTGTTGTGTTGTGTTGTGTTGTGTTGTGTTGTGTTGTGTTGTGTTGTGTTGTGTTGTGTTGTGTTGTGTTGTCATGCATCTTCCCTCACAGCCTGGTGGCTGCAGGGAGGAAGCGCCTGCACCAGGTGGCGCTGATGTCGTGATGCTGGATCAGAAGTGGATGACAGAGTTTCTTCTTCCTGGAGTCCACTCACAGCTGCTGGCGTCGCTCGCCCTCTTTTTCCACTGTGTGTGTTTGTGCAGCAGTGGAGGTGAAGGACATCGCTGCAGCTGCTGCTGCTGCTGCTGCTGCTGCTGCTGGCAGAGTCTCTGTCATGTTGTGGAGCACTGAGGCAGCGAGCTCCTCCTCCTCCTCCTGCTGCTGCTGCTGCTGCTCTGAAGCTGCTGCTGCTGCTCCTGCTGCTGCTGCTGCTGCTGCTACTGCTGCTGCTGCTGCTGCTGCTCTAAAGTTGCTGCTGCTGCTCCTGCTGCTGCTGCTGCTGCTGCTACTGCTGCTGCTCTAAAGTTGCTGCTGCTGCTGCTGCTCTAAAGGCCTCCAACCCAGCGGCTTTCATCTCGGGCCTGCGGGGCTTTGAAGTGGTGAAGGTCCACCAGAGGAAGGAGGGAACAGGGAGGAGGAGAAAAAGCAAAGGAGTGGAGAGGAGTATTTGGCTGTTTGGATCTGTTGCCACACGCACAGGTGAGGTCAAAGGTCAAAGCTGAGTTGAGCTGTGAGGTCGTGAGAGCTGAGAGGAAGCGCAGTTGCAGTGTGCAGCACCAGAGAAGCAAGCGCCCAGCAGCCAAACCCTGCATGCAGTCCACAGCTTTGGCTCAGCTCCTGCTTTGTGAAAGTGTGTTGAGGAGCTCTGAGGAGCTCTGAGGAACTCTGATGAACTCTGAGGAGCTCTGAGGAACTCTGATGAACTCTGAGGAGCTCTGAGGAGCTCTGAGGAACTCTGAGGAACTCTGATGAACTCTGAGGAGCTCTGAGGAACTCTGATGAACTCTGAGGAGCTCTGAGGAGCTCTGAGGAACTCTGAGGAACTCTGATGAACTCTGAGGAGCTCTGAGGAACTCTGAGGAACTCTGAGGAACTCTGATGAACTCTGAGGAGCTCTGAGGAGCTCTGAGGAACTCTGAGGAACTCTGATGAGCTCTGAGGAGCTCTGAGGAACTCTGAGGAGCTCTGAGGAACTCTGATGAACTCTGAGGAGCTCTGAGGAACTCTGATGAACTCTGAGGAACTCTGAGGAGCTCTGAGGAACTCTGTGTTCAAGGAGGACATGGATGTGAAACAGAGGAACAAACAGACGCAGTGCATGGAAAAGAAAACTACACTACACTACAAGTGAAAAATTCAAACATATCTTCCAAATCAAACATAACAATCATCAGGAATTTTTTTTTGTTTGTTTTTTTGAACACGATTCGGAGTCCCGGCTGCCTGCAGCGTCCACGTCTCGGCTGTTTAACGTTGGTTCCTTTAAAATGAATTGAAAAAAAGATTCTCCTTCTCTTTAGGAACGGGTGGAGACACAATTCACCAATCACCCTCCGTCTGTGGTGTGTGTGTGTGTGTGAAACCCCTCGCGGCTCCTGAAAGGTCGCTGTGCACCCGAACCCACAGACAACATCAGTCAAAGCCGACGACGTCTCTGACGAGCTCGTTCACACCTGCAGAGCCGCAGCGATGCGTTCAAACACGTCGGGAGAAACAATGCCGCAAGAGAGAGAGAGAGAAGAAGAGAAGGAGAAGAAGAGAAGGAGCACGGCTGGAGAGGGATTGGGCTTAATTCCACTTTATTGTGTCATGTTAAATACAAGCACATCTCGGAGGATTCGGCTCAGGAAAAAGAACCACGTGAATGTCATCAAGTCGTCCAGTCTTCACCATCTGAACCTCAATGAGAGGCCGAAAGCACGGAAGCTCGTTGCTGCCATCCTAGAAAAAAAAAAAAAACAGGGCTCAGTTTCACGTTGTAACGTCAAACTATCACGGAATAACGAGGTAGTTTCGCCTCATAAGGTGATACTGAGCCCTGTTTTTTTTTTTTTTCTAGGATGGCAGCAATGAGCTTCTGTAAGAGAGCCAACACTCACTCACTCTGTCCAGCCAACAGAAAGCAGACGTTGTCAGGTTGAAAACCCCCTTTACTACACCTAACCCCCCCCCCCCTCCCCGACCACACCCCCCCACCCCCCCACTCACCCATCAAGATTTCAGAACTCTAATTTCCCAGCACCACTCACCCACATACAGCACCGGGCTCGGCTGTGTAATGCCTGCGTAGAAAAAACAACAACAACAACAACAACAACAACAACAAAGAAACGCAAAACTGCGGACGTGCACTGCAGTCACTGCACACAGTACGCTTCAGTCTCGGCGCCTTGTCTCGTAATGATGACATCACGATGTGGTCGCTCCGAGTTAAAAAAAAAACACAGTCAGAGGAATTGTGATCAGCGGCCAGTGATGGCGCTGTTGCGGTTGATCGGAGATTACCAGCTAAACACACTGGCAGTTCTGAGAACTGGGCGTGGTACCAGCATCAGTGAGTCAACACTGCAGGTGTGGAAGCACACGGCCAGATCCTCATCTCGGAATGAGGAGCTCTCGGAATCCCGAGATCTTTTCTCGGGAATTAGGAGAGAAGGTGCGCAAAATGTTTTATCCCGTGAACTTCCGTAAAAAAAAACTGTCTGTGTTCACACATATAGCGCCCCCCACAGGTGACTCCCAGGAGTGTCCGGGGGCGGGGGGGGTGCATGTGTGACACGCGAGGCTGCTTTCGTGTCTTGCAAAGACTCAAAGAAAAACAACGACAACCAAACACACAAAGTCTGGAGATGGACTTCCACTGGAAGCAGAGTCGTTTTGGAAAAGTCCTGAGAAGAAGAGAAGAGCGCCACCCACAGCTCACATCGCCGTCGCTGCCGCCGCCGCCGTCGTCGTCGTCAGTGGGCGGTCCTGGCCCCGCCCCTCTCGTGCTGCGGCGAGGCCACCATCACCACCAGGGGGGGCTTCACGCCGCCGTCCTCCTCGCTGCAAGACACGGAGGAACATTGAGCGTCGGCTCTGAGCCAATCGCAAGAGGAGAAAGTGTTTGGAGGCGGAGCCTAGCAGGGGGGCAAAGAGGGAGAGGGTGGGCGGAGCCGCACCTGAGGTCCGGCCCCTCCACGTCCTCCACCGTGTCCGGCAGGTGCTTGTTGGCCGTCTCGGGCAGCATGAGGGTGAGGGCGGAGCCCAGCAGGGGGCACAGGCCGCAAAGCACCATGGGAGCCAGCGGGCTGACGCCCCGCAGGAAGTGCAGCATGGGCGCCAGGACTCCGCCCATCCGCGCGCACATGGAGCCGATACCGATCCCGTTTTGCCTGAGAGGTGGAAGAGATGAAGGGAGAGAGAGGCGTACGGAAGAGGATGAGGGCCAAAAGAAGAAATATCGCAGGATTTATTGAAAGTTTCCCTTCCGAGTTTCAAATTGAAATTTCTAGAATGGAGTCGAAGTAAACAGGAAGCACGGCCTTTCCACTT
>NW_027466271.1:360000-361764 GCF_046127955.1 Nelusetta ayraudi
CGTTCATGATGACGCCGGAGACGGACATCCCCACCATGAAGCGAAGCGCCGTGTAGACGTAGAAGTTGGGCGCGAAGGCGGCGCCGACCCCGAACACGGCCTGGATGGCCAGGCTGCCCAGAACCACCGCCCTGCGGCCGTACCTGCACAGGAGCATCGGTCCAAGGACCGGGTCGAGGGTCAGGACCAGGGATCAGGGAGAAGGACCGGGACTGGGACCAGTACCAGTACCAGATCCCGAAAACTAGGAATCAGGACCAGGACCCTGACCGGGGACTAGGACTAGGGACAGGACCAGGACCAGGTGGTGGTGGGGGGGGGTTGGGGGTGTACTCACTTGTCAGCCAGACTCCCGAACCCGACGGCGCCCACTAGCAGGCCAAACATGTAGATGGAGGAGCCAATGTTGTTGAGACTGGCCCTGTCGCACACCAGGTCCCACTGCAGGGGGGAGGGGGGGGGGGGCACATGGTTTAGACATTACAGTGAGGGGGTCATGTGACCTGTGCATACACCCCTGCTGGTCTCCTGCAGCCCTCTGACTCACTCACACCTCGCTGACATCATCCTGCTTCTCTTTTACGAGTCTTTTCTGTAACAGCACGAGCCGCCGTTACATCACCGCCGCGGCCCGGCAGTGCCGTGGGCGGTGCAGTAGGTGGCGCTGCTTGGCTTGGGCAGAGTTACCGTTGCCCCTCCCTCCTCTTCACAACCTACATAAGTTTCACTCTTTTTCCCCCAACCCGGTGGGTGTGTCCTCCGTGACCTTGCTTTGTGCAACTGTTGCACGCCGCCACTCATGTAACCCTGCTCCTCCCTCCCACCACCTCCTCCTCCTCCTCCTCCTCCGCCTCCTCTGCCTGCTCCACCTGCTCCACCTGCCTGCCCCAGGCTGCTGCTGCTGCTGTGTTACCAAATGGAGAGACACCTGCACCGCGTGGCTCCCTTTCAAACCTCCACCGCTGGAGCTGCTCTCAGGTATCAGCAGCCCTCAGACCCCGACCCGACCCGACCCGACCCCGACCCGACCCGACCCGACCCGACCCCCCCGACCCTCCCCCGACCCCCTCCGACCCCTGGCCAGAAGCACAGGAGGAGCTCTTTACTGGGATGTCGGATGGACTCACCTCGGTCACGATGGTGTTGTGGAAGACCTCACTGCTGTACTCCCAGCCTCCAGGACAGCTGCTGCTGCTGCTGCTGCTGCTGCTGCTGCTGCTGCTGCTGCTGCTGCCGAGCTCTCCGGCCCCCCCTGCCGCCACCTCCACACCACTCTGATTACCATAGGAGCAGGATCCGGCCTCCAGGTGGAGGGTGAAGTTCAGAGGAGTCCCGAGGGCCGAGGAGGAGGAGGAGGAGGCGGAGGAGCGGCACATGTGAGGAGGGACGGCGGCGGTGAAGATGGACACCAGCATGTGGAAGGCCAGGAAGATCTGAGGGAGGCAGATCCACACGTACAAGGTCTTCTGGAAGCGGCCGAAGCCCCCAATGAGCTGGAGGACTTCGTCGAAGTTCATCTCTGTTCGATCTGCGAAGCTGGACCACTGAAGTCCACAGCAGGAGGTTCTGCTTCTTCTGCTTCTTCTCCTTCTTCTTCTGCTTCTTCTGCTTCTTCTGCTTCTTCTGCTTCTGCTTCTTCTTCTTCTGCTTCTTCTTCTTCTTCTTCTTCTTCTTCTTCTTCTGCTTCTTCTTCTGCTTCTTCTTCTGCTTCTTCCAGAGGACTGAGAAGTGAGAAGGTCCTCACACACCTGGCCCAGTCAGAGT
>NW_027466272.1:10000-22500 GCF_046127955.1 Nelusetta ayraudi
GATTCACCCAGCGAGCAACAGCCAACCGCTGCATCTTAGCTACAACAGTGAAATACAACCTACAGCTAACGAGCTAGCAGCAGCTAGCTATGTCCCCATCACCACCTGGCTGTCCAGTAGTCTCACCGTTAACGCGTTTTTTTAATTTCTTTCAACAAAAATAGCGTTGTGATTTTTTTTTTTTCTAAATTCATACCATAATTATCTTCAGAAACTCCTGAGGTCATGAGGTCAAACTCAAATACAGGGTGGGCATAAATCCTCGCCCCAGTCGGGCAACGTCGGTGTTTTTCGGCCGCTGATTTAAAAAAATTTTTTTTTTGCTTTTTTTTGTCTGGGGTTAAGATGCTTTCAGCGGCCGCCAGCTTCTCTCCTCGAGCCGCCGGCCTCTTGGCAGCGAGCGGCAACGCCTGTGTGGCCAAAGTGAGCGCATTGATCCCAGGGCTGAGAGCCCGGAAGAGTCGCGGCAGGCAGATCGGCCCACTTCTTCCACCCGCTCCACCGCCCGCTCCACTCCACTCACTGCACGGTACTGGTACCGGTATCAGCGCGTCCCTAATAGCAATAGAGTCGTAATCAAGAGACCCGGTCGGCTCCGTGGCACCGGTCGCTGCTTCACGCGTCGGCCGCCCTTTAATTAAACCTTCTCACGATGCTGTGGAACTTCCCACCAAGGAGCAGCCAATAAAGAACGACAAAGAAAGAAAGAAAGAAAGAAAGAAAGAAAGAAGGAAAACAGCAACACCATCACCATCTGGGGAACCAACATCAGCAGCTGCATGGAGCCGTTTCAGCAGCACCAAACAAGACGGATGCGGCAATTATATCACACACACACACACACACACACACACACACACACACACACACAGTGCAATGCCAAAGCTCCACCTCCCGTCTTTTGATATATTTATTTATTTTCTTACAAGGCTTTTTATTGCCTCGCTAGTGTATTGATGGATGGGGCTTTGGGCCGAAGCGGCGTTGACTCTGCTCCCAACCCACCGACCGACCGACCGACCGACCGACTGACTGACTGACTGACTGACTGACTGACGGCTCCCACAGCTGTGAAAAGGAAGCGATGCCTATCGGGTTAATTCAATAGGAAGCGGCGGGACAGTGAGTGAAATTTCATTACTGCACGGAGGATGTTATGCCAAGAGGCGAACTCATATCAGCAGTCTTTACACACACACACACAGACACACAGACACACACACACACATATATTTATATATATATATATATATGTATATATATATATATATATATACATATATATATATATATATATATATATATATGTACACACACCCAGAACCCAGATTAGTTTTATTTATTTTTTTAAAGCCAGTTTAAAGTTGTTTTTAACTGCCCCCCCCCCCCCCCCTCAGACGGGTGGAGGTGGGGGTGAGGGGGGGGAGGGGGAGTGAGGAGCGCAAACCAACTGTTGTCTGCGGCCAGCCCGACCGCCGCTGTTCCGTGTTCCGGCTAATTAGCCGCCGCTGATTAGCATTCTTGTGGAACACTGGCGATTAGCATAGCCATTAGGAGGCGCACACGCACGGCTCTCCTGAGGGCGGCTAAAAGATGGAATAGATAAACAACAACGAGGCTAAAAGTCGCCTTTTAAGCCCCTCCCCCACACCACCCCCTTTTTTTTTTTTTTTTTCTTTTTTTCCGCAGTCGCCACGTATGAGTGCAAAAAAGCTCCCGTGGCTGCCCGTCCTTAATGTATGGAAATTGTAGCGTGGCAAAGGACATCAGCGAGTCACTTATTTATGTTTCTATTCATCTCTCAAGCTGTTTAACACAGGTCGCTAACTCGGCTAACTGCGGAGCGGCGAGGAGGTTCTGCCAGAACCTGGAGTGATTAGTTAGCGTGGGGGAGGGGCGGAGGTGTGTGTGTGTGTGTGTGTGTGTGTGTGTGTGTGTGTGTGCATGCCCGTCACTCATTCTTTTTTAAGATCAGAAGGCCCACCCAAATGAACACACACACACACACACAATCTCCAGGATGTGTACATGAATATTTAGAGGTGGAGCCGGGGGCAGTCCTCCGGCGCTGACCTCTCTCTCTCTCTCTCTCTCTCTCTCCCTCCCTCCCTCATTGGAGTAAATGAATGAGCCTCATATATAAATATTTTTGCATTTTCCGACGTACGACTCAGAATTAAAGATTCTCTCTGCCAGATTCTCCGCCGCCCTCCTGCTGCATAAACATCATCCACTGCCGTTTGGCTGCTCTGACGACTCTCTCTCTCTCTCTCTCTCTCCCTCTCTCTCTCTCTCTCTCTCTCTCGCCCGCCCCGGGGAAGCTTCCATTGATTTTACACAAAGTCCTTCACGCTGCTTTTTTTTTTTCATCTCATGGGAGTCACTTTTTTTTTATTTATTTATTTATTTTTTCATTTTCAGAGGAACCCTCTTGTGTTTCAATGTGCTTGACTTCCCTGTGATCCCAGCTTTTATTCAGCCGTTTGTTCGAGATGAAACTCCTCCGTC
This sequence comes from Nelusetta ayraudi, assembly GCF_046127955.1. Taxonomy (NCBI): domain Eukaryota; kingdom Metazoa; phylum Chordata; class Actinopteri; order Tetraodontiformes; family Monacanthidae; genus Nelusetta; species Nelusetta ayraudi. The sequence continues at coordinate 12,509 of NW_027466272.1, forward strand.
TTTCCAAATGATTTGAATGTTTTCTTTAAAAAAAAAAAAAAAAAGGTTGCAGTTGTGTGGATAGGTTTAGCTCAAAGTTTGTAAAATGCACCGAACATTTGCAAGAAATAAAAGCCAAATTTTTTGATAGACATATTTACTGTGTATGTATACATATATATATATATATATATATATATATATATATATATATATATATGAAAAGATTGCTTCTACCGCAGCTTCCTTAGCTAATCTCTTCCGCTAGTAGCTACCTCCCAAATCCACTTCCTTCCTCGCGTTAGCAACTAGCCCGCCGCTAACAGTACGGATGATAAGTTTATGGGATTCGTTTCGTTTGTAAAAGGCAAATCCCTGCCGCCCTCGAGAAAAAGGCCGCCGCAGTCAGAAGTGTCTTCAAACATTGCGATTAAAAACGCGCCGCTGTTGACCGCCGCCGCCCGCCTCTGGCCTCCGGCCCCTCCCACTCGCTCTGTCATCGGCGGCGGCGGCGGCGGGCGTCGAACCGAGCGGGGGGAATTGGTGTTGGCTCGGTTATCCCTCAAGGCGGAATGTGTGACAGCGGCAGCGGAGGCGGGGTCATGACCACTCTTCTTCCATTGATGGAGGGCAAATGTAAATGTCAGTGCCGTCCGAAAGGGAAAAGGTCTTGGAGGCTTTGATGCTGCGGAGAATAAGCTGTGACATATGAGCGGGAAAAAAAAGAAAATCATAAAGAAAAAAAAAAAAAGTGTCGGAAGCTGCGTCGCGTACAGAGGAATGAGATATCAGGCAGAGGGAGGAGCCGCAGTGGGAGAGCAGATGCCTGATCTTCCAGGAGTGGATTTTTAAATCTGCTAGAATTCCAATCCAAAGTTTTTGGGAAAATAAATTCCACAATTTGTTGCATTTTCTCTCCAGCGTCAGTCTGGGAAACATCTGGGAAACATCTGGCAAACCTTCTCCCTTTCTCCCGTCTCTCCGTCCCCGGAGGAGCCGAATTTGTTTTTTGGGGATCTGTGAAAAGTGGATTCAGGGAGGTTGACAAGATGGATGAGGCAGATTCCTCACATCTCATCCATCCACGCATCTCCACACAGTTGGGCTGCAATCCCTGTATTGATTACTGATCCGCCCTGATTGATCGGTTGGCGTGACCTCAGATGCACGTTGCCGTTTCAGTGACCGAAGAATCCGTGAAAACGCCTCGTGTGTGAAAGTTCATCGTCCGACACGTCAAAGATCTCCGGAGTCTGTTTTATTTTATTATTATTTTTTTTATGCGGTGAACTGTGTCAAAATGAATCGGTTCATCCGGACGTCTCCGTCTGATTGGATTAAATAATCAAGCGTTCCTGCAGCTCCTTCCTCCCACCGCAACAGCAATAATGTCACCGCTCGCCTCCTTCATTCAGCGCCTCATTGAAATATTAACTCTGGAGTTTCCGTCGTATCGGCTCCGCCCAGGAAACTGTGGGGTTTTTGGGACACGTCGGTCCCTGGATCACGCTTCTGTGGAATTTATGTTGTTTTCCACATGCGAAGCAGCTACTGGAATATTCCCTGTCTGAAATATTTTTCAAACAAAAATACGGGAGGAGTTTTAGGAGATTGAAGGCGCCGTCGAAATGATGACATTAGCGCGGCAAACAGCTAGCGAGAGAGGAAACCAGGAGGAGAAGATCCGAGGCTAAAGCTAAATGGAACCTTGCCCGGATTTAAACAGGAGCAGAAAGCAGGAAGTGCGTCGTTCCACAGCAGCATCCTCATCGCATTCCTGCCTCTCTCTGTGTGTGTGTGTGTGTGTGTGTGTGTGTGTGTGTGTGTGTGTGTGTGTGTGTGTGACAGAATGCCGGCTTTAATCGCGCTGATGCACCACCGTATGGTGCCGCCGAGCGCGCACGTGCACGTGCATACCCCCGAGGTGGCCATTTGGGGCGGCTGGCTGCGGAGCAAGAAGAGGGAACATGACAAGTGTGGCGAGCTTGTTGCAGGGTCTTCTCAGACAGGAGGGGGAGGGGGGTAGTAGGGGGGGTGGGGGGTGGGGGGCGCGGAGGTGGGGGGGGGGTGGTGTGCCAGGAGGCCATGTGCTGCTACTGTCACATGTCGCACTTGGCACGGCAGCGGGCGAGTGGCAGGCAGCGAGAGAGAGAGAGAGAGAAGCACACCACCCAGCGGGAACTGTGTGTGTGTGTGTGTGTGTGTGTGTGTGTGTGTGTGTGTGTGTGTGTGTGCAAGCAAGCGAGCGAAGGGTCTCAGGCTGGCGTTCCTCTTGCTTCCTTCAGGGTTTGTCAAAGGAAAGAAACAACACAACAACAACAACACAGTGATGGACAGTGAGCAACAATCAGAGCAGCAGCAGCAGCAGCAGCAGCAGCAGCAGCAGCAGCAGCAGCAGCAGCTTAAAGCGACACGTCCCTCAGATCTGCAATCTCGCCCATTAGCTCGTCGTGCCGAGGCTCCGCTCACATTTTTCCCTCTCGGACTTCCGAGGAGCAAGCATCCATCCCGGCGGCTGCAGGTCAACATGCTGCCACTAGGGGCAGCAGGAGTCTCTCTGTGACGCTGTGGACTCCTGGACTCTCGCCCAGGTCTTCAGGAACAACTGCTCCTTTTGAAGCTGCTCCAATGTCCCTGTTTGGGAAGCCGTTCCCGCAGTTTCATTCTTCCCCAGTAGGGGGCCGGAGGATTGGGGGCAAGCCCGGCATCTGGGCCACAGATCCGGGAGGTTGTTGCGTTTGCGGAGGGGCAGGTTTGTGAAGGCTCCTCCACTGTGAGCTGAGAGTTCCCTGCCAATCAGACTTCCCGAGAGAGAGAGAGAGAGAGAGAGAGAGAGAGAGAGAGAGAGAGAGGGGGAGAGAGAGAGAGAGAGAGAGAGAGAGAGAGAGAGGGCGTTCCCATAGAAACATCTGTGATTTCTTTTCTTTCTCCTCTTTCACATATAATCGTGAAGACTTGTCAAACATTACTTTGAGACGACCATCTTCATCTCCACCTCCTCCACCTCCTCCTTCATCTCCACCTCCTAAACCTCCACCATCTCCTCCATTTCCGCCTCCACATCTCCCCTCCTCCACCTCCTCCACCTCCTCCAGTCTGCTGTTCCCCTCCCACACGCCTGTTCTTCATCGTCCCCCATCGTCCCCTCCCTCCCCCCACCCCCACCCTGACGGAGGCTTCTGCGCCCCCGCGGGAACTCTCCTGTCACGCCTCCTCTGTCATTATGCGCCCGAGGACGGCGGCGTCCAAAGCCGAGCGAGGCCGCCGCTGCCACGTCCCCTGATTAGTGCGCGGCAGATTGATAAAGCCGCCAGCGGAGGAGTAAATATTTGTGTGCGTGTGTTTTTCATCATGTGGCTGAGCGTCAAACTAGCGACGAATGGAGGATGTGTGGGTGCATGAGGTCATAGTTGACCACTCCCTGTTCTGGATGCTGACGGCTGCAGAAGGTTTACACTTAGTTTTGCATCGCTTTATTGAAACGGTCCCAGTTTGTACCCAGGAGAAAGACCTCCACAGACCTCCAGAAATCCTCATCGTTAGCTTTCTGTTTGCAGCCTCCTGCTAAAAAGTGATGCGTCGTTGCACCTTTTTACGTGTTTGGAGGTTCGCTGGCAGGATTGTTGATCGGCTGCGTTCAGACTGACTGCAGGCGAATCAGATTCAAATCAGATTCTTAGTGCTGACTGTCCACACTGTGTTGTAGCCAGTGTCCAAATGGGATGTGGTTCTGTTCAGACTGGGCCACATTATCGAGCCATGTGACAGGTTGCTGTAGCAAACGAGGTGTCAGCGGAGGCGTGGCCCAGCGTAGCGTGCAGTGTGTGATGTCATCACGTCATTGCGACAGCGCCGCTTGTTGCCACACCTGGCCTGGAGCTTGGCTTGAATGGAGCTACTGTATCTCCCCACACACTGAGGAGCCAATGAGGGTCCTCCTCTGTCCAGCGACTGACTGCTGCTCTCTACTGCTTCTGTCTGCGAGGACTTACGTCACGACGAGTAACTCTGTCAGAGTGACGTCACGGACAGTCAGAAGCCATCGCTGTGTTTGGAGCTGTTCACACTGAGACCCCACTCACCAAATGGAGGTGGTTTCAATCTGTTTTTGCAAAAATCTGATTTTTTTTTTGGTGGTTTGTGAGTGTTCAGACTACAAAAGAGCCGTCTGGTTTCAATCCGGATGGGCCGAAAAATCGGACTTTGGCCGGCCGGTCTGAAAGCAGCCTTAGAAAACTCAGGTCAAGATCATTTATGCACAAATTTGGGGCCGTTAAGAGATGGCGAGGAAGGAGAATAAGAGTCTGCCGGTGAGTCTGGTGGAGGGGAAAGACATCAAAAAAAACGAGTGCAAGTCAGAGCCGCTGCTGAGACGAGGGCGATGAACTCGTCATGTCACACTTGTGTGAGTTTAAACCTGAGCTCCGCTGGAAGGAAAGCAGCCATCAGAAGCATTGGAAGCTCCGTGCGTTCGTCCTGCAGCTGGATTGGTCAGAGGATGCGAGGAGGAGGAGGAGGAAGTGGGGGGAGCGAGGGGAAGGGGGGCGGAGGGAGTGGGGGGGGGGGGGGGGGTGGGCAGATCTCTTGGCTCTTAATCTGCCGCTAACTTTCTCTGAACAGAACGTTAAACTGCTTGGAAAGACGGCGCAGCCGGAGTCACCCGCCCCGTCTAATCTGTTGATTTGGCTCCGGGCGAGATTAAGGGTGAGGACTCGGAATGAGAGGGAGAACAGCCCAGGGTGTGTGTGTGTGTGTGTGTGCGTGTGTGTGTGTGTGTGTGTGTGGGGTGACAGGCGAGGCCGGATGGTGTCAAGAAGCTAGTGGTGGAAGCAGGACGGGGAGGGGGGAGGGAGGAGGGGGAAACAGGAAGTGGCTGAGAGGAGCAGATGTTGTTGGATTCAAGGATTCAAGGGAACTTTATTGTCACACCATTTTGCAACAGAAATTAGGACTGAGGTCCCGGAGTGAGCCAAGATAAATAAAAAAAGATAAAAAATAAAAACTAAGTACAGAAATGTTCAAAAGAAATACACATTGAAATTGACCTTGTTGTTGTTGTTGTTGTTGTTGTTGCTGTTGCTGTTGTTGTTGTTTTTTGTGTTCCTGATCATGTTTGTCAGCGAGATGTTGAAAGAGGGGGAGGGGCTAGTCGACTGAGGTCCTGCACTCACTCGATCAAACTGCTCACCACACACACACACACACACACCACACATACACACACACACACACACACACACACACACACACACACACACACGCACCACACACACACACACACACACACACACACATGAATTACTGCATATCACAAACCCTTGGGTTTCCCCCCCCGTCCTGATTCCCAACAGTCGGACCGTCGGGAGTCTTTAATCAGAGCGAGGTGTCTCACTCCGTCCAATCAGACGGGCCCGTCTTGGGGGGGGGGGGGTTGCGCACCTTGGCCATCCTTAAAAAAAACCTCCACTCCCAGTGATGGATGACTCCATTCTCCAGGAGACGTCAGAGGGAATCTCTTCACACCAACGTGCCATAAAGGGATCTTCCCTCTTTTTATTCCGTCCCGCCGCCACAGGGAAATCAAGGGTCAAAGGTCTCCCGCCCCCCCCCCCCCCCCAACACTCTTCCCCTTCCTCATCCGACAGCCCTATTTGTCTTGCCTGGTCAAACCTATTCATCGTGCTCTCAGAGGCCTCACACGCTTTTTATTTATAGCCTGGATGGATTCAGAGGCGCAGAATCGCGTGCAGCTCGCGGGTAAATATAGCATCGCTAACATCGCTAACATCGCTAGCATGCTAACATCACTAGCATCGCTCCTCTCTTTCTTCTGCTTTTTTTTTTTGCCCACACCTCTTTGCATCAGCCCCCGTTTGGTCTCCCTGACACCCTGTCAGGCGCTTAAACACACATGCACTTGCACACGCACACACACGCACGCACGCACACACACACACACACACACACACACACAGACAGACAAACAGACAGACACTCTCATCTCTAATTGGGCCCGGCTCCCCTCACATCTAATTTCTCTCCCCGTCAGCTACCTTATACATACATACATACATAGGTACATACATGTATATTCATATATACATACATATGTATACACAGCTTCACTTGACTTCTCCTTCCATGTTAAATCTACTTGTGTGTCTTAAGAACATGAGATCTAATGTTGCAAGCGGCAGGATGTTAAACAGAAATAGTGAAGATGTGTGATTTCTTTCCTCCGCTCTCTCTCTCTCTCTCTCTCTCTCCCTCTCTCTCTCTCTCTCTCTCTCTCTCTCTCTCTCTCTCTCTCTCTCTCTCTCGCTGTTTGAAGCTCGGCTAATAAGTGTTTTTAACCTGCAGGGCTGAGTGAGCGAGACAAGGAGGGAGAGAGAGAAGAGAGGAAGGCTCTAATGAGCTCCGATTGCTACTAAATTGTGTACTTTTATGTGTGTGTGTGTGTGTGTGTGTGTGTGTGTGTGGGACAGTAGAGCTGAGCTTTAACAAGAGTTATTAGGACCAAGGCCAGCGTGTGTTGGCAGGGGAAAAAAAAATCTAAATCAAACAAACAAACCAAGAAAGAAATCATCCAAGAATGAAAGAATTTTAGGAAATAAATATCATCACTAATAATTGACAAGTGACAGCGGCACCACAGAGAAGGTGGGGGGAGGGGCGGGGTGGAGAGGATGGGAGTCCCCAGGTATCTCCGCTTGCTAGCCAGCTAGCTAGCGACGGCTACACCGCTGGGACAGCCCTGATCTCCAGTGACACGTCGCGGTCGGAATACCTGAACAAATTCCAGTCGTAAATTAATTGGATTCCAACGGGAGCCAGAATCATGCTTTGATTTATTCATAATTGAACTGCTCTCATGAAGAAAAAAAAAGTGGCCTGAATTCAGATTTGCTCTGGACACATTTGTACATTGTATCATTCTCATTACTTATTATTCAGTGTTTTCCGGGTTGCGGTGCAGTTTGTTTTCTTCCCCCTATGGCTCTAATTTAGCTCAGTGGCGTAGCAGTTACTTTGGTTTCCACGCTAGCCGGCTGCGCTATCGTTAGCGTCTCAGAGTCCCCGCTTGTGGTTGCCCTCGGTGTCAGGAAGGGAGGGCTGGGAACGCTTTCCTGTCTCACATTGTGTGAGTACATATGTTTATTTATTTATTTGTTTTCTGTCTTTATTTATTGAAGCAGCGCAGCCGTAGCTCGCTAACCCTCACCAGAACTGAGGTGTTCTGCTCCTGCCTGAACGCAGCAAGAAGGGCAACTGGGGCCTCGGCATACATTCCGTACACACATACACACTCACACACTCACACACTCACTCCTCACCCCACTTGTGCCCAGGACCACGTTCCACGCCAGTGGTCAAGGAGACAGGAAGTGCCGCTGACACTCGCCGCCGCCGCCGCCGCCGCCGCCGCTGCTTTTACCGTCCGCGGCTCCTTCTGCAAGACGTTTAACATTTAATGGCAGTAATGCATGGCCTCCTCTCAGGTCTGGAGACGCAGCGCTGGTTTATTCATCACACCTGACCAACCTGGGCTCTCTGCTCAGGAGGACAACGGTCAGACTGCAGGAGCCTCCAGCTCCCGTTTTGTACACTTCCAGTTACCACTTCTTCGCTGCTTCTTCGCTTCTTTTTCGCTGCTTCATCGCTGCCTCATCATTGCTTGGTCGCTGCTTCATCGCTGCCTCATCATTGCTTCTTCACTGGTTCGTCGATGCTTTATCGCTGCTTCATCGCTGCTTCGGTGGCCTTCACTGCTGCTTCAGCGCTGTTTAAGCGCCGCTGCTTCGCGGCTTCGTCGCTGCTTTATCTCCTCGCTGCTTCATCACCAGGATGGTGTCAGAAACACCTGACAACACCTGGTGTTGAACACGGATCAGAGGGCATCGCGGCGGCCCCGATGGAACTTCCTCTTTCAGTGGTTGCAACACACACAAAAACGGCCAAACTGGGGAGAAACTTGGAAGTTGTTGTCAGCTCATAGGAGACAAAATGTTATTTACAACGGTCAAAGTACAGAAGCAGTTTAAAGTGGAAACCGCATTCTTGGTGCTGGTGGGCTGAGATACGACGACGCCACTGTCAAAATTGAGAACAGGAACTGGATAAAAACCTGTGGTTGCCTCTTGGGGGCACTGTGGAGTGATAAACACCAGCGGGACGAGAGCATCAAAGTGGAAGCGAGGGAAGAAGCTCTGGGTTCTTTACGGCTTGATCTTGTGACGTTTTGCGGCTCCCTCTAGTGGTCGGAGGTCCAGAAACATGTATTGGACGTGAAAGATGAGCTTAATTACCCGCAAGTCTCCCTCTTTGAAATGTAAAAGAAAGAAAAACGAAGGTTTTTCTCCATCCGGCCCATTTTTTTTTTTCTACGGCTACGTTTCCTTCCACTGCATTTTTTGGGATTGGAGGCCATAAATCATTGGACCCGAGTCGTAATTCACTCCGTCTTCCTGCCACATTATCCTCCCGACGCCGGGGCTTGGGATGTGATAACCTGGAGGAAACTCAAGTGACGACGGGCATCAATCACACGAGGGCCGACTGCCGCTCCAGTTTCTTTTTTCCCTCCTCACTCCGTGTGTGTGTGTGTGTGTGTGTGTGAAGGCCGTGTTGTGTGACGGTGGGCGCGCTGCACTCTCTTCAAGCATTTTGTATCTGAGATGATGTGTGAAAGCAGAGATGATTATCGACCCCTCCTCCTCTCTCTCGGCCTCGTCGATTGAGTCACGCGTCTGACTGCGGCTCCCCTGAGAGACGGCGCGCTGCCTTTTTTCTTTTTCTCTCCTTTTTTTTTTCTTTTCTTCACAGGGCCGCACAAATGACACACGCCTTAGCGCCACGGCCGCATAGAAGAAAACCTGCAGACTCTTGCGTTTGGGTCGCAAGTTGCCAAAGTTCCGCAGGAGGACTTCAAAGGGGGCGGGGCTTAAGTTGACCGAGATGAACCGAACGTCACTTTGCTTTTTTTTTTTGTATTCATTATTTCTTGAATTTCTTCACCAGTGTTTGTCTGTAACCCCCTTGGCTGGCTGCGCCCCCTTGGAAGACCTTGTTGCTTTTGTCTCCTTGCAGGAGTTGAGGCTGTAAACACAGGGCTAAATGTGCAGGGTTGTTTATTTATTTATTTATTTTATTTATTTATTTTTTTATTTTTAAAGTTTCTGGATGATTTTGGCTGTAAAACTACGTGAAAAGTCCCAGTGTGTGTGTGTGGGTGATTCTGTGTGTGTGTGTGTGTGTGTGTGTGTGTGTGCGTGCGGCAGCAGCGTGTGTGAGAGCGATGCCTCTACAAAAAAAAACAAAACCTTTTGAGTTATTTATGATGAGCTGGGTGGGAGAGCGTGTGACACCCTCCCTGCGCTCTGATTCGTCATGAATTGTTGTGGGTTTGTTTGTTTGTTTGTTTCTCTCTGAACGCTGCTGCTGCTGCTGCTGCCGCCTTGGAGACAAAAACCTCCTGCCATTTTTCCCTCATTCATTCCGCTTGCCTCCGTCTTTTGCACGCAGGATGGTGATGAGCGACGCAGGCAGAAACTCTCTCTCTCTCTCTCGCTCTCTCTCTCTCTCTCTCTCTCTCTCTCTCTCACACACACACACACACACACACACACATGCGTGCATACTGGAGCACATGTGCAAACACGCGTGGGAAGTTTTTTCTTCTTCTTCTTCTTTTGGCAGCGGTCCCGTTCAGGTCTGCAAACACCACTGTCACGTTAATCCCAGAAAAAAAAAAAAAAAAAGACACCTCCACCCCTCCCGCCCCGCCATCATCTGAGCCCCCCCCTCTCCGCAGCGAGAGCCAGTTAACCCTTCCAACAGGTTCCCTCTTGTTGCCATGGAAACCTGCTGCAGGCTGACTGGGCGGGATGCGAGCGAAAAAACCCATTTCCTTGGCGACCGGCGGAGACGAGAAGAAACATCAAACGGTCCACATGTGCTTGTGTGTGTGTGTGTGTGTGTGTGTGTGTGTGTGTGTGTGTGTGTGTGTGTGTCGA
>NW_027466272.1:27500-67500 GCF_046127955.1 Nelusetta ayraudi
ACTCCTGCGAGAGGTGCGTGTGAACTTGTGGGCAGTCTGTGGCCGAAGATGGAGGGGTGAGTGGGGCGGAGGTGTGGAGAGAGTCCCAGGAACCAGGGAGCAGTCGGAGAGACGTGGACCAGCTGCAGTCTGGAGTCTCTCGGCAGGCTGATCAGATGCTGCTGTCAGCGGCCACAGGTCTTATCGGCCCTCCAGTCGGAGCAGCTCCTCCACACTGCAGCAGCTCCGTCCAGACGCTTTATCTCACCTGCGTCTCCTCCTCCTCCTCCTCCTCCTCCTCTCCAGGCAGTTTCCTGTTTCCTGGGAGATAGCGATCGCCCTGCGGCCTCTCTCTCTCTCTCTCTCTCTCTCTCTCTCGGTCTCTCACTCCGTCCAGTTGTCTTCCACTTTAAGTGGATTCCTGCATTCCGATCTCCTCGACTCGAAAAGACCTCGACTGAAAGGGAGACGTTGGAAACATAACTGCCAAGGAAGACGTTCTTTCCTCCTTCTTCTTCTTCTTCTTCTTCTTCTTCTTCTTCTGCTCCGTCCCATGTTGTGTTTACATTCCGCCAGAACCACCTTTGATGGGATTAGAATCACTAAAGATGCGCCTGAGCCGGCCCGGGAAGCTGCGAGCGCGGCAGCCAGCCAGCCAGCCAGGGAGCCAGGGAGCCAGGGAGCCAGGGAGCGAGGGAGCGAGCGGGGAGAATGTGCAGCGGATTTATGCATTTTTGATGCTGCGATGCGAGGAGGAGGAGGAGGAGGAGGAGGAGGAGGAGTGCAACTCTGAAAAGGGGCTGCGTGACCTACTTAGCGGCAGCGTGGAATTCAGACGACTCGTCATGGCCACGAGAGGAGAAATCTCTCCTCCCGCTTGCCGCGTGCGTCACGGAAGAAGAGGAGAGAAAGAGAGCTCCTCTTCCTCGCACGCCCCTCCTCCTCCCCCTCCTCCCCCTCCTCCTCCTGCCCGCCGCCTGCAGCCTGGCTTTTTTTTTTTTCAAACAAAAGAAAAGTTGTCGGAGAGTTTCTCTTTCGCTTTTTTTCCTCCGCCGCCGCCGCCGCCGCCCGCTGCAGCGTCTTTAAGCCTCTTGGTTTAAAAATCCCGTCTAATGAGGAAGAGCGTCGCCGCGGCCCAGCGTGATGACATCTGGTCGGTGCTCACATGCGCACGCACGCACGCACGCACGCACGCACGCACGCACGCACGCACGCACTTTTATCCGCACAATCATGTGATGACAAAGAGCGGCGCCGCCCCTCTGTTGGGACGGAGGGGAGAAGAAAGAAAGAAGGGAAGAAAAAAAAAAAAACACATTGCAATTTTCCTTTGCAACACGGCCTTGTACACAAATTAATTTCCCCTTTCCAGTCTGGGCCCGTCTCTCTCTCTCTCTCTCTCTCTCTCTCTCTCTCTCTCTCTCTCTCTCTCTCTCTCTCTCTCTCTCCCTCTCTCCTGTAACTATGGCAACACCACAGTGTTCCTGCCTTCCGTCAGCTTCTCCTCCAGTGAGACGTTAGAGTCCCATCGTCGCTCCCGGACTGTCACATTCCGTCTCCGCCGTCACGAGCGGCGGCTCTTTGGCTTCCCGCCGCCTCGACTCAAAGTGATTCGTCACATTAAAAAGAAACAAAACGACAACGACGACGACGACGACGACGACAAAACAAACGACCAGGCTGCCGGTCGAGGTCGAGGGCGTTTTTATTTGGCGCCGGCAATCAGCTATTTTGAGACGAGTGGCGACCACCTGGTTGGATTGCTGCCCATGTGTGTGTTTCTGTGTGTGTTTCTGTGTGTGTGTGTGTGTGTGTGTGTGTGTGTGTGTGTGTGCGCTTTTGTGTGCGCCGGTGATTGATGATTGTTTGTGGACGCCGTCGGCTCCACCATGAATCCCGGGGTGGAGGTGTGAAGCTGGTGGTCGTCCCAGTCGATGTGAGTCACCGACTCTCTCTGGTCTGGACAGCAGGAGCAACCGGCTAATTAGCGAAGCCCTGGGGGGTGCAGAGGGAGGTGGGGGGGAAAGAAAAAACATCCGGTGTCCATCTGTTTGGAATATTTAAGTAGTGTGTGTCAGTCGTGTTCCCCGTTTCTTTGACGTCTTTCTCTCATCCTGGACGCCGGTGGAGCAGCTTTGCATCGTCAAGTGTGTGAAAAAGCTCCCGGTTTTCCAGCCTCCGACCTGGAATTCCACAGCAGGAGATGCTGCCAGGGCATCACGGCTGCAGGTGCTTCAGGATTGGACTTTACCCCCAAAAAGTCCCAGATTGCACCAATTTTCACATCTTTAATTTGCATTATTAATGATTTAACACAAACTCATGTCCAGGAAAACGACATGTTTAGCCGTCTGTTTACAGCCCCCTTCAAAAAAAAAAGGAAAAAAGGTGCTTTGTTGCACGTGTTTGAGAGAAGGCGGTCCCAAGAGGGCGGAGCCAACGTCTCTCACATTTTTCACATCAGGGTCCTTTGAATTTCTACAACACGTCGCAGAACCAACCAGAGAATTCCAGGATTTGACAAACACCCCCCCCTCCGCCCCACCCACCACGAGTAGTAGTCACTGTCATTCATCATCAGGAGCCGGTCAGAAATCCTGCTGTCACCCTCCATTTAATCGCTGCTTCAGCCAATGACTGATGAGCACTTTTGCTTGCTTTCCTTCTTTTCCTTCCTTCCAATTTTTTTCTTTTCGGGAAGCCTGCAGCCCAGGTGATGAGGATGTTGATTGGCCGAGGCAGCAGCTGCTGCTGCTGATGCAACACTTGCAGACCTCACAGCGCCAACCAGAGGCGGGACGTCATTTTTCCTTTTCCATTTTTTTATTTCCGTTATTCCGTCATTTTTTTTAGAGGTCCGCAGGAAAACTGGAGATCGGGGCCAGCGAGTGTGGAAAAGCCAAAGAGGAGGAATGAGGATGAAATAGGGAAGAGGAAGCGGAGGGAGGCCGGACTTCCTGTGGCGCCGAGCTTTAACAAGACTGATGTGTGTTGACAGCAGGATTCCTGGGCCGTGGCACACACACACACACACACACACACACACACACACACACACACACACACACACACACACACACCTGCACCTGCTTGCACCTCCTCACCCAGTATGACAGCGGCTCTGCAGCCCCACTGGCTCCTCATTCTCATCCCCTCACACACACACACACACACCCACACCCACACACACACCTACACACATACCTTTTCCGACTCGCCACAACACCTGTCAGCAGATGGATGAGGGGGGTAGGGGTGGGGTGGAGGCTGGCGATGGGATGGGCGGGGCTCAGACTTCGGAGTGGCAAGTAGCGATCCGCCTCCTGTTTGTCCTTTTTGGACCCCGACGAAATGTCAAGTGCAATATCTTCCTCCCTTCCCTTCCCTTCCCTCCCTCCCTCCCTACCTCCCTCCCTGAGCGCAGAGAGCTTGGAGAGCCCGGATCCTCTGAACGGCCGTGATTAGTTGGAAGTGCAGCGGTCGGGAGCACTGCGGGCAAAGTCATCCGGATGCACCGCGCTGGAAAAAAACGTGACTGGTGTGGTGATTTTGGACGACAGTGACGGCCCATTAGCAAAATAAGAAAAATGAAGAGGAAAAAGAGGAGGAAGAGGAAGAAGAAGAAGAAGAAGAAGAAGAAAGTCTTTGTTTTTGCCGTGTGTGGGATTGGGACAGTCGAAACGTATATGGGCCGTGTGTTTCTAGAAGAAAACACTTTCTTCGCTCTGGATTCATCTCACATTTCTATTCTGGGCGGAGAGACCGTATATGAAAAAAGAGAAGAGAGAGAGACATAGGGACAATTTGCCACAGAGCCACTAATAGTGGGAGGTTTTTCTCCTCCAGTTATTCTCCGTTTGCAAGCCGCTTCGGAAAAAAACGCGATATGATTTAACAGGAATTCTGACAGGAAGCAATTTGTCACGTTGCCGTTAGTTGGTGTTTTGCCTGCCGGTGGTAAAGCGAAAAAAAAAAAAGACAGAAAGAAAGAAATGGGGGAAACAAAAAGCTTTAAGTGGAAATGGACTGGAGTGGTTTTTGTAGCAGCAGATGTCAAACTAGCAGGAAATCACTGAGACACTTGAACAGCGTTTTTCCTCTCCGGGAATGTTTTTTTTTTCTTCTTACGTATCCGTCTGGATCACAGCTGACAAAAAACCCTTCAGAGTGTTGTTCACAGTTCAGGACAATCTATTGGTTGCATCCAACGAAAACCCCGCCTCTTTTGCTTCCGACGGCACTGATTGGTTGGGTTAAAAGTCCGCTCAGTTTAACATCATCCAGTCGGGGATCTTTTCAAGATGGACGTGGCAAATGTCCAAGCTGAACTTTGTCTTTCTTCTCATTCTTCGTGCTGGCTTTCATTGACTCATCTTTTAAAACAATAATGAGAACAAAATCTACGGATCTAATGTTTCTTTTCCTTATTTCCGATCCTCGCCAGAAAAACGTTTTTTTTCTGACAATCCAAGTGAGAAACGCTTTAAATAGTTAAAAGCTATCGTGGAAACTGTTTCTTGTTTCCTCGGGAAGTCGGTCGACTCTTCCGGAGGGATTAGCTTTCCGATTGTCCATCTTCCTCCCACCTTACTCACACACACACACACACACACACACACACACACACACACACACACACACACACACACACACACGTTTTCCAGCGGTTAGCTTGCTGTGTTCAGCCTGTTGTTGTCAAGCCTCGTCAAAAACACACACACACGGACACACGCAGACACACACACACACACACACACACACACACACACACACACACACACAACAAACCTGTAATAGGCTTAACACTGCGTCCGCCTGCTGCACAGCGCAGATTGTTAATAAAGGTGCAATGTGTTTCCTATGATTTCTGGCACTGACGGACGGTGTTTTTTTGGAGCTTATCTTGGTTGTTTGGGCTTTTTAGCGAGCCGGATGTGCATGCTAATACATGTTTTTTTTAATTGTTTGTTATTATCGCGTCCGGCCACACGTTTTTCCTTTTTTTTTTTGTTTTGTTTTGTTGTGCAGAGAGAGAGAGAGGAAGAGAGGGAGGAAGAGAGGGAGAGAGAGAGGAAGAGAGAGAGAGAGAGAGAGAGAGAGGAAGAGAGGGAGAGAGAGAGGAAGAGAGAGAGAGAGAGAGAGAGAGAGGAAGAGAGGGAGAGAGAGAGAGAGAGAGGAAGAGAGGGAGAGAGAGAGAGAGAGAGAGATTTATCTGGTGTTAGGCGGTCGTTTGGGGACAGAACAGGACGTGTGTGTGTGGCGGCTGGTCGCTCCCCCCCCCCCCCAACCCATCGCCCCTTTCCAGCTCTCGGCAGCAGTCGAGGTTGACGGAGAGAGTCAGAGAGCAAACCAGGATGCAGGGGGGGGTTCTCCCCCCCGCGCCCCCCTCCTCCACCTTAACACCCCACCCCCCCCCAGTCAGACAGAGTGCCCAGGACGACGGGGGCCGAAGGAAAGTAAAAGTGGCGCAGCTCCATCAGCTCCCAGTTCATCCTCTCACTTCGTCTGGATCGATGTGCACTCTGCTCGCCCCGCCACCGGGGGACGCCGTCTAAATGTTACCACACGCCGGCTGCATGCACAACCACCCCCCCCGCCCCCGCCCACCCCACTTCCTCCCCCTACTCCCCCGTTGATCAAACCGGGTTTAGCAGCGCCCCCTCTGCCAGCTGGTCGTCAGGGGCCTGATCAGCGAGGGGGCGGAGCTTAAACCTGGAGGAGGCTGGAGGCTCCCGTTCATCACGTCTGCTGTCGATGAGCGCAGGAATAAAAGAAGCAACAACTTGCGGCACGCGGCTGCCCCCCCAAACCGCCCCCCCCCTTCCTCCAGCTGTCGCCGTGGTCAGCGTCGACAGCGAGCAGCGTTTAGAGGAGGATTAGTCGGGTTTGTACATGAGAGAAATGGATAATCTCCTCCAGATCTGACCTATTGGCTGCGCTAGTCTCAGATTACTCTGCGGGGCTTTGCAGCACCAGGAATGTATTTGATCAGACGCTGGATTTGGCTCGGCCCGGCCCGGCTCGGCCCGGCTCGGCCCGGTCGAGCCTCGGCATTGTTCCCGCGTCGCTGGTCCCGGATGGAGACACTTGAGTGAGGTTAGCTGCCGTAGGAGGCAAGCGGAACTGAGTGACAAGAGAGGAGGTTTCCCTCCGAAGCCCAAACCCGCTGATCGGTTCCTCCATCTGGGAACTCCATAGCTGAAGATAAAAAGTGGAATTATCTCCTAAAAACTTTGCTCATTTGTTCAGAAGTTCAAAGTTGGAACTGTTAGAATCAAAGGTGAAAGGCACCAATTTAAGGTTCGCGCGCACCCACCCACGTGTCGTCCATGCTGCTAATTTTGCTGCCTTTTCAGTCTTATCGTTTAAAAGCTCTCGCGTTTTAATTTTTCACATCGTGTTGCCACACAGCCTGCAGGCCCTCGGCTTGATTCCCAGCAGGGGGGAGGCCTTGACTCTCCAGGCAGGTGTGTTTCCGTGTGTGTGTGTGTGTGTGTGTGTGTGTGTGTGTGGTGGTGGTGGTGGCGCAGGTTGCTGATTTGGCTGCAGTAATTTGCCATTAGATGAGGGACAGGTGCAGCTGCCTCTGTTTGCCGCGCTAACAAGGCATTTCATCATGGTTAGCTTCCCCCCGGCACTGCCATCAGCTCCTGACACACACACACACACACACACACACACACAGCCTACACTCCTGGTGGTCTCTGAAGGGTTTTAATCAAAGATCAAGGTTTGTTTGTTTTTTCAGCCATCGAGTGTTGAAACACTGCCCCCTGGTGTACTGGAGGTTCAATCACCCTTTCAAAGTGATCCAGCGTATTTTGGATGCATGTTGGGTTGTTGTTGTTTTTTTTTCCCAATAGTCTCGCACTGCCTCACGCTGATCTGCATCACTTCCTGTTAGCGAACTCTCTGACTCACATTGGCTAAAAGTGTCTCAAGCTGCGCAAAAAATACTGGATGGTTCTCATCGGCTTTTTCTTTTCCATTTCGAAATTTTTAATCCAAACCGCAGCTGAAACAGCCATTAATGTTCTTTTCAAGGGAGGAGGGGGTGGGGGGTGGGCGGTGGAAAAAAAAAATAAAAAAATAACAGGCATTGATGCATGTTGCCCTTTAAAAGGTTTACTGGGACGTTACAGGAGTTTAGATTAAAACTATATAATGGATGCAGATTATCTGCCGGAGCGGAACAGCGTTCCAGGGCAGCTGTTTCCTCACATTTGGCCTAATTGGATGTGATGTATTAGAGCTCGGTGGCGGCGGCGGTGCGGGCGGAAAAAATGGCCATGATACGTTGTAAAAAAAGACGCTTTGTGTAAAGGTCAGACGGGATGTTGGTAACTGGAGACAATGTGCTGCAGGAACGTTAGAAATAAACACCCCCCCCCCTCCCCCCTCGGTCATTTCCTTTAAATGCTAAATACGCTAACGAAGCTCCCGGAACGCAAATGTCACGGCGGGGAGGAGAAATGGGGACGTCCAGTGAGATGTTTGGATTTTTCTCACTCATCCATCCTGGATGGAAGAGCCTGGAGCCTTTTGTTTTGTTTTTTTTTGAAGGGAGGCAGCACTTATTGGTTATTGGTGGATGGGACAACATTAGCCGCTGCCGCGGCGTGACTAGCCGCTACGCACCACTGTGTTTAATAGAACTGTTGCTGAAGCGAAGGCTAAAAAAAAAAGTTCTCAATGTGTTTCTCTACAGCTTGCTTGTGTTGTTGCCGCTGTTCCTCTTGCAATGTCGCTCTTGCGCCCCCTGCCTGTCTCTTTATACACGCAGGGGGCTGATTTGTCGTGGAATCCAGCGGTGGAAAAGGAAAAACGCCCTCGATGCTGCTTGGAAACTCCTTCCTGTGGGAGATTTGCAAGACGGACGCTGGAGCTGTTTCGGTTTCTGTCACGTCTGAAACCTGAGCGCCACTTCAGCAAACGCAGCCACTGAACGCCACTTAGATTCAACTTCCTCTTTCACCATGACATGCATGCCACATACACACACACACACACACACACACACACACACACACCTTTCTCTTGGCCGCCTCCCAAGCCGGTCAAACAGATTACTGTGGGCGTTAACCCCATCGATTGGCTCCAAATGGCCTCCCAGTGCCAGGAATTAGATTCCGGGCCGGGGGGGGGAATAAAGTACTCCACTACATTTCTCTTGGTCCGACCAGAGAGTTAAGTGCCGCTGTGCGTTTCCACCGTCGCCGCAATGGCGTTCTTCCCGGAACAGAAAAGGCTTCTTCTTCTTCTTCTTCTTCTTCTTCTTCTTCTTCTTCTTCTGCAACCAGTCGACTTCCTTTACAGAGCAAAAGGTGGGGGAAGGCGTGACTCCTTCTGCTCCCTCCCGCTGCTCTAAGAAAAACCACAGAAGAAGTCGTGCCATTATTTTGAAAAAAACGCGACCGCCGCTGCTCGAGTGGTTTTAACGTGGTCGCAGCGCCGGCGGCAGTTTTCACGTTGAATCGCCGACGTCGGAACATCGGTCCGGTGGATGCGAGGTGTGAAATTGACTGCTGGCAAAAAAATTCTGGAACTTTCACATTTAAAAGGGGAAAAAAAACCCAAACATTTAATAACATTAAATCTGATGTTATAATGTGTTGTCGCACAGCAGCTTAGCCGGGCCACAGGTAGGCTCATTTTGGCACAATGAGCTGTGAGGCATCTGATTGGTCCGTTTCCATGAAGGCGTCGTCGAAGGAGGAAAACAGCTTTGTTGTTGTTGTTGTTGTTGTTGTGATGGAAGCGGCAGAATTAAGCAGCGACTTCTTGGTGGGAAAAACCTCAAAACTGGTGTGTGTGTGACGAGAGCGTGTGTCTCTTCTGCACTTCTTCTGCCTTATCAGAGGTCTGGGTTTAGGTTTTATTTGTGTGAAGGGGCAATAAGAGGCTGACAGAGTGACAGAGTGTCTCCGGATGAATCCATAATGATTTAATAGGCTTTTTTTTTTTTGGCCAGCTGGCGGAGATTCCAACTGAAAACAGTTTGCAGCAGGCAGACTGTGATGATGAGGAGGAGCAGCGACTCCAGCCGGGTTTCCTTCCCGCTCCTCCTTCCCGCTCCTCCTTCTCTCACCTCCTTCTCTCGCCTCCTCTTTACTTCTCCTCATGCCTTTGCCTTCTTGTCCTCGCCCATTGTATTCGCCCTGTGCGTGCCGGCACCCGCTGAGGGCCGCGTCTGCGCTCGGCCGAGCTTCACTGTGGTTACACAGCAGCTACTCACACACACACACACACACACACACACACGGTGCCAGGATGCCGCTCGTGTCTCTGTGCCCAGGACGGAGTGTTTAGTTGCCCACCTTCCTCCTCCTCTTACTCGGTTGCTCGGTTACCGGTTGCACGGCTGCCTCGTTGCGAATGGTGGCGGTATGCAAATTGGAACGCGGCCGCTAATAGCCTGCTGTTTTATTCAGCCGTGTGGCCGTCATGAGGAATCCCCACTGTGTCTAATCATATCTCTCCCTCTCCTTTGCTCTCTCTCTCTCTCTCTCTCTCTCTCGTTTGGCCCGAAGCGCAGCTAAAACTCGCTCCGCTGTCGACCAATGTTTCAGCGCAGGCCAGCGGACAGAGAGTCGGCCCGTTTGGCTAAACTGAAGCTGCTCTTGCAAAAAAGTAATTGTTGCCCCGCTTCATTTTTTCCCCCTCATTTTTCGTATCTATTTTTATTTTTTGCAGTCCGAAGAAAAAGAAAAAAGAAAAGAAGCTTACCGAAGGCGGAGGCGGAACTCGGAGGGCGATCTGCCGGCTTAGCCTCGTGCCAGAAACCGCTGCAGGCGACACTAGCTGGACGTTAGCGCCTGTGGCTAGCTAGCACCTGGCTCTACGCCTCTCCGCAGTCCTGGCGGCTGAACTGCTGCCAAACGCGTTTGTCCGCCACACAACAGCCGTCGTTCCGTCTTCCTGCCTTTCGCTGTGAGCTCTGCCATCTGATTTCCAACAAAGAAAAAAAATGCTAACGCGATGGTCACAGCAGCGGCTAAGCTAGCGGTCTGCTAGCTGTTTCTCCCTCTGATCCTTCCTCCTGGCTCCTTCTTCCCCAAGTTGCTTTCTGGTTTGGTTGCGGTTACAGAAAGAAGATTAACCGGCTTTGCGGATCCTAAAGGTTCATCACAAACACCTCCAGCTTGAGCCTGACGGGATGGAAAAGAGTTAGCGCTCCGCTAGTTTAACTCAAGTAGCAGGGTCCATTTTTGTCATAACTTGTGGCGATCTCCTGCTCCTGATTCCCGATGGTGTCCCTCTTCGCTTCCTCTTCACTTCTTTCTTACATCACGATGCTAACTTTAGCCCAGACTAGCAGCTCCTCCCCTCAGGTCCTGTTGCGAAACAAACAACACAACAAAACAGGCATCAAAGGCCCGCCGGCAGCTGCCGCGGCGGCGCTAACCCCGTTAGCGGCAGATCCCGACATACGCTCCAACACGTCCACTCAGGAGTCTCGTTACTCTGCGTTTCCATTTTCAGTTTCTTTTTTTTTTTTTCCTTTTCAATCTGCACCGTGGAGGAGTCGGCCCCGCCGCCGCTGCCGCCGCCGCCGCCGTCGCTGCTGCTGCTGCTGCCACTGCTGCTGCTGCTGCTGCTGCTGCTGCTGGTGCTGCTGCTGCTGCTGCTGCTGCCACTGCTGCTGCAGCTGCTGGGAATCTCATTCCGGTGCCGGCCCGACGGCTTAACAAGGTCAAATAACTCTCCAGATGAGATGGACTGTGCCATAAAGAGTCACCACACTCGCACACACACACACACACACACACACACACACACACACACACACACGCACACACACACACACACACACAACCTGCCCTTCATTCAGTCAATCCTGTAGCTGATAGAAATAAACTGGTCAAAATCAGAGGAACAAAGCAGACCTCAATAGAGACCCGCGCCTTTTTTTTTTCCTCTCCCTTCCCTCATTTTTTTTCTTCCGCCCCATCCCTGCCTCTCTCGCCCATCGCCACCACCCCCCCCACCCCCATCCTCCCCCTTTTCCATTTTTGCACACTTCCTCCGGTTGCCATAGTGACGCGGCAGAACGACGGCACCGTCGCTGAGAGATACATTGTTTTGTTTTTGCGACCGAGCGAAACGCGGCTTTGAAACGACGTCGATGAACGGCGTCGCAGCGTGTGAACGTTTAGCTCGCGGCTAATTAGCGACCACCTGCTGTCCCGCTGAGATCACAGTTGTGTGTGTGTGTGTGTGATTACATGTGTGTATGAAGAAGGGAAAAGTGATCTATGATCTACTTCTCTGACTTGTGCTCTGCAAACCAGCCCTCTGTGATGTCACGTAGGGGGCACCAGTATCTTTGACCGCTATCCTTGCAGGAGGTCGGCGACCACACACACACACACACACACACACACACACACACACACACACACACACACACATCCTGTACCTGTTGGTCCCACCCCTCTGGGACGGGCTGCTTTTTTTTGGTTTTCTCCTTTTCCAACGTGTGGACAGTCGAGCAGTGTCGGTCACAAACAGCGGGCTAAACGCAGATGGTCGAGGGTCGGGTGGGATGGGGTTGATCATGTGACCGGAATTCAGGATGAAAAATGGCTGTAATGCGCGACCTTTGAACCTACAATCAAAATATGTTTGGAAACATCTCATTAAAACATCTTTCCCTTCTTCTTCTCCTCCCCCTCCTCCCCCTCCTCCCCCTCCTCCTCCTGCTGCTGCAGTGTGACAATGCCAAAGGACTGAGGGCCTTCTTCGACGCCATCTGCTACGGCCCCAAACACCTGATGATCTTCGGGGGGGTCTGCCCCGCCGTCACCTCCATCATCGCCGAGTCCCTGGAGGGCTGGAACCTGGTGCAGGTAGGAACCAGCCAGGGGGGGGGGGTCCGGGTCAGACTGACGGTAGAAGCTCAGATCCATTATCCAGTGACGGATGTGCAGATCAGCTACAGATCCGCTAGACATCCACGGCGCCGCCCTTCAGGTTTCAGTCGGTACTGCATGACGAACTTGCGTCGACGTTCACAACGTTGCGACAGCGACAGAAGAGAAACACTCCTCGGCGGCACCGTGCCTGCTGAACTTTTGACCCCGGGACTGATTGCTCGGTGGCCTGTGTGTTGCACTGAGGCGGCGCTGCCGAGCAGGAAAAGCCTCTTTTTATTCCACCGTGTTGAGAACCTGCAGGGCCGAATTATCAGAGAGCGAGCGGCTCAGAGCCTTCACTGGAGAGGATTTACCCCTCGTTTTCCATGTGTTCCCCACCTCCCTCTCTCTCTCCCTCCCTCCCTCTCTCTCTCTCCCTCCCTCTCTCTCCCTCTCTCTCTCTCTCTCTCCCTCCCTCTCTCTCTCCCTCCATCTCTCTCCCTCCCTCTCTCTCCCTCTCTCTCTCTCTCTCCCTCCCTCTCTCCCTCCCTCTCTCTTTCCCTCCCTCTCTCTCTCTCCCTCCCTCTCTCCCTCTCTCTCTCTCTCCCTCCCTCTCTCTCTCTCTCTCTCTCTCTTTCTTTCTCTCTCTCTCTCTCTCCCCCTCCCTCTCCCCCGCTCTCTCTCTCTCCCTCTCTCTCTCTCTCTCTCTCCCTCCCTCTCTCTCTCCCTCCCTCTCCCTCCCTCTCTCTCTCTCTCTCTCTCTCTCCCTCCCGCTCTCTCTCCCTCTCTCTCCCTCTCTCTCTCTCTCCCTCCCTCTCTCTCTCTTTCTTTCTCTCTCTCTCTCCCCCTCCCTCCCCCCCCCCTCTCTCTCTCTCTCTCTGTCAGGGTCATGGGAGTGACAGGATCAGTGATGAAAGCCTCTGTGTTTACTTCTGTGGTGTTGAGAGTTCTGAGGTCTGAATAAACGGCTTCCGGCCGCAGTTGATTTTGGACTTTTTTTTTCTTTTTTTATATTGGCGGGGGTTGGATTGTGTGTGTGTGTGTGTGTGTGTGTGTGTGTGTGTGTGTGTGTGTGTGTGTGTGTGCAGGCTCTCTTTGTGAGGCCTTGTTTGACAGTGATTACCTGCGAGAAGCACAATAGCAATCTTCTGCTCTGTAGAACTCTGCTTGGTACATTGTGTTCCCGCAGCGCTCTTAACCAACCAAGTGGCTCTCGCTCGCACACACACACACACACACACACACACACACACACACACACACACACACACATGGAGCAACAAAGATGGCACCATATTGCGATGCTGCAATGACACAAAAGCAGAAAGCGGAATATTTAGCCCTCTGTTAACAGCCCCACCCACCCACCCAGAAAAAATGGTAAAGTATTGGAGCCCTTTGTGACATCGCAACAGGATCGATTTGAAAGTTTTACTTCTGGAGCACATCTGGAAAAATTGCAGGGCGCAGAGGAAGTGAAGGCCGGTCTTTGCTGGCGACCTCGTGGCCTCTCGCTCCCTCCTCCAAGCAGCCTGCGGTGGTCGTTACAGGAACTGCACCTCCTGGAACCAAACGATCGGCCTCTCAGACTTCTCTCGGGTTTATTTGTTTGTCGGCCTTTTCTTTTTTCACAGATTTATTGATCTGCTCATTTTCATTTCATTCATTTTTTCCTCACTGCCGCCATTGACCCCATGATCCTCTCGTCTACGTTTGGAAATGTGAACCCTGCGTCGTGGCAGCAGGTTTGCAGCTTAGCAGCTGCACCACATTAAATACAAAACAAAAAAACAAAAGTCCAGATCCGCAGTGAGTGGATCAATCCATAAATTGCGGCACTTTTTTGCGGCGACTTTGCAGCCGTGATCTCCGTCACCTTTGCGTCTCATCGAGTCAGCGCAGGTGTCAAGAGTAAATAAATTAACTTAGCAACGCTTCGCGTTCTTAATGAATAAATAAATAACAATATTTATTTTCTATATGATAAGGTGTGTGTGTGTATGTTATATTTTTTTCTGTATACACACACCTATCATCAGCTCTCCAGGGGGGAGAGAGTCGCTCTGACGCCAGAAACACTTTACAATCACGTGTGGCAAACTCTTTCATTTTGCACCAGGTGACTCATTTAAATACCTTCAAACCAGTGTGGCGCAGCCCTGCCGCTACCTGCGCCTCGGCACATTCTTCTCCGTCCGCTCTGTGGACACAACACAACACACTGTTTTTGGTGCCATCTGCACGGATTTTCTGACGAAAAAGTCCGGCAATCGCTTTGTGGATCTGGCCAAAAGTGTTACTTATTCTACTTCTCAAGGGTTGGGGGGGATAGAAAAAAAAAAAAGGTTTTAATCATTCATGGCAACACGCTGCCGCGTCAGACTCCTCTTCCTCCGCCGACGCAGGCGAGCGTGTTGCAACGTCAGGAGACGCGGCGGAACGCTACCCTGCAGACTGAAGCCGCGCTGCCTCTTTAGACAGTGACTCACCTGCAAGACGGTGAGCAGAAGAAAAAAAAAGACGGACGGACGGACGGACGGACGCATCGTCAGCAGGTGCAACCGGTTTCAGCAGAGATCAGCTGCTGCGCCAAAGCTTTGCCTGTTAATGTCGTCTTTCTCTCCACGGTGCCTGCAAATCTGCAGTTAATAATACCTCTGTGTGTGTGTGTGTGTGTGTGTGTGTGTGTGTGTGTGTGTGTGTGTGAGAGAGAGAGAGAGCTGCTGCAAGTAGCAAGAATTTAAATTGAGGAGGGAAGCACCTGCTAGCCTAGCCAGCTAGCTAATGAGATTAGCATGGATGCTGCTGCAGCGACTGCAGTTTGTTTGTTTTTTTCAGTCGGAGAAGGATAAAGAAACTGCAGCAGCCGAAGGTTGTTTTTTTTTTTCCTGCTCTTGACGGCTTTTGGCAGTAGTTTAGTTGAACCAGCGAAGCGCTTTTCACCGACGGGCGTCCAACACATGCTAATTTGCTAGCCAACGCTAGCCAAGCTGCCGCTAACTGCCTCAGCCGGCCGTGAAACGTGATTCTGGCCAGCTTTGAATATGAAGCTTCAATTTTCTTTTTCAATCATTTTTATTTCTGCCCTTTGATTTGAAGCCATGAACCCGTTGGACCTGTTTTTCCCCCCAGGTGGGCATCATGGGAAACATGAGGAGGTTTCTGTGATAATTTCCTAAATATGTGCAGGGTTCACTGCACATATTTAATCTGTCAGCTGCATTTACGCTCCGGTTTTCCACACCTGCGAGCTTTGGGAATGTTTTTCGGCCTCTCCGTTTCCATGGACAACGGTCCAGAGAGAGAGAGAGAGGGAGAGAGAGAGGGAGAGAGAGAGAGAGGGAGAGAGAGAGAGAGAGAGAGAACGGGCTTAATCATGCGCCGTAAAAATAGCTTTCAATCAGCGTGGATGCCTAATGAAGGCAGCTTCGGAGAGGCTTAACGAAAATAAACTCCCATTCATCACCGTCAGGCTTTGAGCGCCGCCGTCGCCCGCAGCGTCTTTTTCAAAGGAGGGGAAATATTTTTATCCTTCAAAGAGCGACAGATGAGCTCGCACTCGTGGCTGCGAACGTTCTGCCGCTCGAGGTCGCAACTCCCAGCGACGGTGACGAGAGGCGGAAGTAATGCCGGAAGATGTCGTGGCGACCTGTTGGCGAAGGTTCGCTCGCAGAGTTTTTATTTTTTTTCAAGAGAGCGAAATGCACGTGGTTGTAGTTTTTCCAGTGTTGGAGACTTTCTGAACTTAAATCAAAGAAGTTCCAATCGTTTCTATATTGTTATATTGCACTCCAATGCCACAAAAATGTGCATTGCTGCCTATTTGCAGGGCAGGTCACCCCGTAGTTATCATTGCTCTCCTCCTCTTTGATGGAACCCGTCTCAGTCTGGGAGCTCAAAATGTCCAGAAAGTTCACGCATCCATCTTGATGAACCTCAAGCTGAAGCTTTTTTTTTTTTTTTTTCTACACTCGGCCTGAGAACCCCGGTAGAGAGCCTTCCAAAAAATAAAAAAACAGAGAGAGGGAAAGATTGAGAGAGAGAGAGAGAGAGAGAGAGAGAGAGAGAGCGAGAGCGAGAGAGAGAGAGAGGGAGAGAGAGAGAGAGAGAGGGAGAGAGAGAGAGCGAGAGAGAGAGAGGGAGAGCGAGAGAGCGAGCGAGAGAGAGAGGGAGAGAGAGAGAGAGAAATGGAGGATGTTGCTGCTAGCTTAGCTGCGGCTAAACAAACAGTTTTGTGACTTTGCTTGAAGAAATTCCAGATTCTGTGACTTTTTGTCAGCATGAAGATGAACCTTCTGCAGGTTTTTCATTTTATTTTGGGTGTTATATATTCATATATACTCATATATATACACACTTCTGCTTTTTCTGCCACCGTGGTGAAAGACAGCAGAACCGACGGCGCCTTCTTCACTGCTTCACTCCAGTCAAACATCCGGCCGGCCGACTTCTCCGTCCCCCTATTGTCTCTGGCCCCTCCCTCTCCCCCCCCTCCCCCCCTCCTCACTCGCTGGCCCGCCGGATGCTTCAATAAAACATGCGGCGCTGAGAGAGAAAGTGCCGCGTGCTGCTGCATCCACCGCGCTAACTCCTGTGTACCGCCTCAATATTTCACGACTCCCAAAAAGTTTTTTTTTTCTTTCTTCGGGTCTGAAATCTCAGAAAAGGTCGGAGGGTTGAGGGAGCCAGAATGATCATAAATCAAGCCGGGTACTGCATTCGGTAGTTTCGGAGTCTTTTCCTCCCCGAGGGTGGAGGACAAACCAACATCTGTATTCCTTTCCACACAACTGGATGGATTTTTGGAAACAGACAGAGCGGACGCCGTCGTTGGTCAAACTTTGGGCGAAGCAAACTCCACTCTGTCTGAGGATTCAGGAAGCAGTTGGAGTCCTTTAAGAAGAGAGCCGCCCTTAAAAACCACAGAAGAAGAACATTTTATAGGGTGCATTTGCACTGTAAAAAAAGACAACCACATTCTGAAAGTTTTCTTGAATAAATAGAGATTTGCCAAAAATTCTAACAAATAAATAAAAATAGATGAACAAACAAGTAGATAGAAAAAATAATCAGCAGGCTCGTCGCACTTGAAGAAAAAGCGCAATATGTAATTCGTCTTTAACTGCTAGCCTTAGCTGAGAGAGCTAAGAGATTAGCATCGATGCTACGTGGAGGAGCGGCCGTGTCCTCCGCCCTCCTGTTTGAAGAAGGAAGCTGAAGCCTGGAAAAACAAAACAAAAAAAACAACAACAACAACAACAACAAAAAAAGCTCCTTTCTCTCGTTCCTTTTCCTCCTCCTCCTCACCGCCGGCGCGCCGTTCTCCCCGGGACACCGAGGTCTGTGGGACGCGTTCAAAGGGAATTCCGGATGAAGGTGCCTTGAATTGAGAGGGAGACGGAGCGGCTGCGGCTGCGGCTGCAGCGGGAAGCTGCGCTGGCGGAGGCGAATCAAGAGAAAATCGGCATTAATTACGCCGCCACCAGCCACAATAAACAGACCGTGTGTGTTCCCTCGCCCACTTTTGATGTTTTCTTCTTTACTCACAAGCATCCATGCTTTGTTTTTTTGTTTTTTGTGTTTTTTTGTTCCCTCTGACCCAATTTGATGTTATTCAGGTTTCTCTCTTATGGGGGGGTTTCAGTCTCTTTGATTTTGTCGCTCATGAGCTGCACAACTTCACAAAAGTACTAAAAAAAAAAAAACCAACAGACTGTACTCGTCCCTCTAAAGTGGCTAACTTCTTATTTGACCCAAACTCCGGCTCACAGCCGCTCCCTCAGGAAGGAAAGCACGTTTGAGAGTTAGCGAGCAACACAAATGACATGTTTTGCTTTTATTTCCTTCTAATTCCAAAACAGTTGGAGGAGGCATTCAAACCCAGTGGGATAATATTGGTGATCCTGTGAAGCTAAGTTGGCGGGCTTCAGGCTTGAAGTGGCTTCGAAGTCCCGAAGCGACCAATCGGCTTTCGTCTCGACCCTCGCCGATGACATCATGGAGTTTTGGAGGAACGTTGCGAGGGAAAAGCTAGCTAGCTGCCGACAGTAGCGCCGATTCGTCTGCAGGGGGAGTGTTAGCAGGGAGATGCACTTCCTTTAAACCCAGTGACCTGCTTGGTCTGTTTGAGTAACCAATCACCTTCGAGGGAGCCCCACCCCCTCCCCACAGGCACTTCCAGCGGGCCTGAAGCCTCTCTCGCCCCCTGGTGTTTCCACTCAGAACATTTCATCTGTAAGGAGGGAATTGAACCTGAATCTGCTCTGCGACAAAGAAAAGCAGCTGCAGCCTTAACGTCTGCGGGCGCCGGCTTTAAAGCCCCTGAAGGCTCCTTGAGCAGCGGCGGCGTCAGAAGCCTTTAACCTGACAGACGGTGGGGAGGGAATTCCTCCCAGCCGCCGGCCAGGAGACCTCATCGACCCGACCGGCTCGCTGCAAGAGAACTGCGGGTGGAGAAGCGGGGAGGCGCCAGGGAGGATCCCTCCAAACAGAGCGTCGGAGGAGGAACAAGTGGGCGGGGCTCCAGGAGAACCGGCTTCCATTACGATCCATTAAAACTCTGAGGGCTTCTTGGGAAGAAGTGGCGCTGGGACGGAATCGATGGAGCTTCAGTTTAACTGGCGGCTAATATCTCAGACATCAACTTCCTGCCGGGGGGGGGGGGGGGAGGAGGAGGAGGAGGAGGAAGTAGCAGAAGGGGCGGAGCCCTGGAGATCAATTTAGAGTGCAGAGCCGTCTGGGTTCCTCAGAAAGACAGAACTATAGTTGCCCTGATTCTCCACAAGTCCATGGTTTTGTTGTTCCACGTCCCGGGCTTCTGAGCAGCAGCCCAGTTAGCCCTGTGTTTAGAGCCTCCTGCGGAAAAAACAAACAGCCCTCCAATGCTTTCTTAGACGTTCAACAACTTTGGAAGGGTGGGTCTCAGTGGGAGGAGCCAACACCTGGACGGGGTGGCGCGTCAGATCTGTTGTCATTGGTGAGGCATTGTTTGCTGTTGTGACATCACAAAGGGTGGATTCAAACACAGTGCTCAGAGATTCAGAATCATATGGAAATGAGACTTTACTGACTCGTCTTGTTCAGCAGATTGTGTTTCAGAAGGTTTGTCCCACCGCAGCTGTTCGACAAGCATCATAAGCTGCTGATGCTGCTGCCGCTGCTGCTGCTGCTGCTGCTGCTGCTGCTGAGACGACGACGACAGCGGCGGTATTTTATTAGCGCTCTGTAATTAATAATGTACTTGCCGTGTTGGGTTGGGGAATAATGAAATAGTCATGGAGCTGAATGGTGCAGGCCATCCGGCAGGACTTCACTGTGGCAGACACACACACACACACACACACACACACACACACACACACACACACACACACACACACACCTCATGAACAACATGACTCACCGCAATGCTGTGGCCGCTTCCTTCCTTTCTCTTTTTTTGATAAATATATATCTGAACGTTCCCAAGATGCAGTCGGCCGCTGAACGGCTTCTGCTAAAAATTTTAATTCAAACCTTTTAGTGGCAGCAGCAGCAGCAGCAGCAGCAGCAGCAGCAGCAGCAGCAGCAGCAGCAGCAGCCGCTAGCTCATTAGCACAGAGTGGAGTTCGTCTGTCCTTGGACCCACATGCACACACAGTTACACACAGTGTCTGTGTGTAACTGTGTGTGTGTGTGTGTGTGTGTGTGTGTGTGTGTGTGTGTGTGTGTGTGTGTGTTTGAGTGTGTGTATTAGTGTGTGTGTCTGCTGACCACCCAGCAGCACAGGGTTGTCGGATGGGGCAGATTGTTGCTCTGCGGTCGTGTTTCCGCTCCAGCGGACGGCGATCAAACCGACTCTTTGAGGCTTTTCGCAGCGTCGCCTCCTGTTTGTTTTTTTTCTCTTCTCTTTTTTATTTAATTCTATTTTATTTGATGTTTTTTTTTCCCCTTCCCAGTTGAAAAAGACTGCGGTGATTCTGTAAATCCTCTCCAAATCATCGTGCTATATTTGGATGAATAATAACGATGATAGTAATAATAATAATAGTGATGATCACCCTCTGCTGAAAGCTTTTATTTAATAATTTATTGTAGAGACGACCAAAAAAAAGAAAAAAAAAAAGAAAAAAAGAAAAATTAGGGCACATTTGAAATTGCAAACAGCGTCTCGGAGCCCTCATTTCCTGCTCTGCACTTTCTGAGCTCTCATTGCATCTCCTGCAGTCCAGCTTGCTGCACTTTAATTTGTCCCGTGGCCTGTTGTGTTCTTTTTGTGCGTGTACGTATGTGCGTGTGTGTGTGCGTGTGTGTGTGTGTGTGTGTGTGTGTTGTGTCTGTGTTTCCTTTACTTGACTGTAAAGTTTGGAGTTTGTAGATTTGTGAGCATTGAGAGGCAGCAGGTAGCTCAGCTGGAGCTCCTGCTGGTTCCCCACCAAGTTTCGCACCGCAGTCGGAGGAATGTGTGTGTGTGCGTGTGAGAGAGAGAGGGAGAGAGAGAAGAATTGTGTCATTTCCTGCTATTTGCCGCTCGATAGGTTAAGGCAGAAGGGGGCCTGAGCGTCCTGCGGTGGGCCAGCCTGCATTTTTAAAGAGGCGGCAGCGACTCAGCAGGGGGCGCCGCCCGCCCCCCTCGCTGACCCCCCCCCCCCCCCACCCTACCCTTACTCCACCCTCCCGAGCCCAGCAGGGCAGCCGTCGCCGCTGACCTTCAGCGGCAATAAACACCATTAAATATGGATGAGGACATAATTGACACAAACCGGCACCGCTTTATTTCTCTTTATGCAAACACACACACAGAAACACACACACACACACACACAGAGAAACACACACACACACACACACACACACACACACAGAAACACACACACACTCGCACTTATGGATGCACCTCATTAGAAACTTGCTTCCTCCAATACGCAGCAGCGTGACTTCACTTCCTGTCTGAGAGTTTCCTCCAGGAGGAGCGAGGCGGCCGTTTTTGAAAGCTGCATAAAAGGCAGTTTTTTTTTTTTGTTGAGGCAATGTCTTCTTCTTCTCCTCCTCCTGCGTTTAACTGGGAGCCGCGGTGTTTTAATCCCGCAGAGGTAAAAAACTTTAGCTGCCAGCCTTTGTTGTGACATCACTTCCTTTCCAGCGGGCAACAGTGGGAGTAATCAGCTTAATGGGCGTAATTACGGGGCGAGCATGTATTGAACCCTTGAACGCACACACACACACACACACACACACACACACACACGCACACACACACGCACACACACACACACGCACACACACACACACACACACACACACACACACACACACACACAGGTCTCGGTTCTGCTAAACGGTTATTTGCAGATTACTGCAGTCCTGTTTTCTTTTGTTGTGTTTTTTTTGCTCTCTCACCGGCTTGAAAAGGAAACCGTAATCTAGAAATGTTTTTATTGTTTTCACACACACACACACACACACGCACACACACACACACACACACACACACAAAAAAAAAAAAACAGAATTAAAAAGCAGTCCAATCCGTTCTCTCTCTCGTGCGGCTTGTCCTTCTGTCCTGGTGGGTAATTAAATGTCGTCTTTGCTGGAAAACAAACCCCGCTTTAAAAAAAAAAAAATACAAAATACAAAAAGCTAAATACAAGTTTGGTCCTCAGACATCAGATGAAAGTGATGGATTATTTCTCAATGTCAACACATGGCTAGAGACTGCTGTGGGTGTTTTTCTTCTTCTTCTTCTTTTTTTTAGCCTCATTACTACATAAAATATGTTTACATGCTGCAGTTTAAAGGATAATTAATCTCCTCCTTGATTGTTTTTCATTGAGGGTTGAGGGTGAAATTCCTCTGTGGAGCTCAGCGGTGATGTCCCAAAGTCTCTGTGCAACTTTTTTTTTTTTTTTTTTTACCCCATTCAAAGGATTTGAAATTGTCCCAGTTTGCAGTTTACATTCCATATTTATGGATTGGTCCAGTTGCGCAGTCTGACCAATAATTAAGTGTCAGCGCAGTGTTACTTGCAAAAAGTCGAGAGAAGAAGAAGAAGAACTCATCCCGTCCACTTCTCCTCCTTTGTAAGACGACACCAGACTCTGAGTGCCTCCGCCGCAGCCCCTGCAACCTGTCTGACAGCCGCCGCTTCCTTTGCAGACGGGAGGAGATGGATTTTTTAAAAATTTACCTTCTTCTCCCTTTGAGCCTCTTTGGCCCTGCAGCTCTCTGGGAAATTGAAAAGTCAGAGCGGTGAGATGGAGAGAGGGAGGCAGGACGCTTTTTTTTTTTTTTTTTTCATACCCGTGGCAACTTCCTGTCCCTGTGTCTCTCTCGGCCGAGCGACGCCAGGTGCTATCAGGAGAACTCCAACCTGTGTCCAACCAGCAGGAGATCATCCCACTGAATTCCTCTTTTCTCGCTCACAATATTACACAGCCAAAGCTTTTTTTTTCTTTTTCTTTTTTTTTTTTCCTCCGCGGCCGCCGTTCGCAGTGTAATTGAAAATCCATGGCTGATTGACTCAGACCCTTCAGTAATTAATTTTTTTCTGCACCGGCAGCGCCCCGAGACTCACACCCACATTTGTGCACTGTGACTGTGACGGTGAGACGGCGAGGCCCAGAGGAGCAAGCTAACACGTACTTGTACCGCGCACTACTTCAATTAGCCTCGCTAAGTCCAGAGTACTCGCTGAAATCTTTTTTTTTCCAGTGGCTCACAATTAACTGACGACGGACTTGCCTTCAAAACACGATGGCCCTCTAGAATGTTTTTTTTTTTTTTTTTTTTAACAGAACTAGATTTAATGAAATTCCCATACCAAGAGAATCTATTCCACACATCCGTCTGGAAAGAGCCCACAGAAAACATTTGATTAAAAAGAGGACAGTTTCTTTCTTTCGAAACAACTTGCAAAGTGATTGGATGATCCGACTGCAGTTAGTTGAGTCGGCTGTTTATACTGCAGCATCCACGCTGACACTGTTTACGCTACAACATCCACGCTGACACTGTCATCGAGCCGTCGGCAGCAGCAGCTTCCTGGACTCTGATCTCAGCTCTCGCCTCCGAATCTTGATTGGCACGCTCTCATCCGACTCATCCAGTTCGGATTTCTTTTTACCTCGAAAAAAAAAGAAGAAAGAAAACAGGCCTGAGTGAACCCGAGACCGGAAAGTGCAGCAGCGACGCGGCTGCCTGGCAAGGTTAAAAAACACCCAGAGAGACGGAGGCGCAGGATTAAAGCCCGGTCTCACTTCCAGCCTGCTCAAGGTGCCTTCTGCCTCCCCTCCAAGGCGGCGGAAGTGTTGATTAAGGAGGATACCTTTTTAGAGCGCTGGCACACATCCACTTGTTTGGAGCCGGGCGACAAGATTGGCTGAAGGACATCGCGGCTTCTGCCGTTATTATTAAAGCCGAGATCAGAGTGGCTCTCGGCGGAGCGTCACCTGATTCCCTGAGAGGAGGAGGAGGTGAAAGACGCCTCGGATAACTTAGAATAAAAAAAAAAAAGAAGAAAAAGAACATCCATTCCACAAAACAGAATCCAATCCGTACAACATCCGTACCTCCAGGATGCCGCTCCAAACGTTCACATTGAGGGACCTTGGAGGAGACGAGTCGCAGATATGAAGACGGCATGCTAAGCGTGAGCGCGTTAGCGTCCATGTCACGTCCGCTTCCCAAGTACTGTATGGCTATGAAAACACCGTCAGGCTGTGGGGGAGGGCTGGAGAGGGAGGTGCAGGCCGATCATCTCCGCGTTTTTGCAGAAATCCCTGTTTGTCGGGACGACGTCCAGACGTGACGCGCTGCCTTGATTTATAGGCTTTTATTGTTGTTGTTGTTGTTGTTGTTGTTGCCTTCACATTACAACCGTCTCTTATCCGTCCAACTCGCCGCACTGCTGCTGTTGTTGATGTTGCGGCGGTGGCGGTGGCGGTGGCAGTGGCAGTGGCGCACACAAACAGGAAGCTGCCGCTAGCTAGGAAACAATAGAGCCGTCAGAAAACAGCAAAGGGTTTATTTGTTGGCTTCAGGCCGACGGCGCTGAGCATTGTGGGTCGTTGCCGACTGGTTGTAGTGGCAGAGGAGGATCTGATTGGTTGCTTTTTGTTTTAGACTGTGGCGCCGGCTGTGTGCTTTGTCCGCTCATTTGGCACCTTTGATGATTTCAGTTTTGTCAAACTGCCACAAGCAAAGCAAATCACCTGCCAGATCCTCTAGTTTCCCCCAAAACCTTTTTTAAATATGTGAAATAAACCCAACAGGTGGTCGAGATCTTGCTGGCACAGGCTCCGCCCCTGCACCAGTAGCACTTCCTGTTTTGGGAAAAGAAGGAAAAACTCCGGCATGAATCGCTTTTCCTTCTTTTTAAACTTCGTCCTACTCAACGGCTCCTTGACCAGAACTCTTTGGGGCCTTTTATTCTTTCTGCACCGGAAGTCTTTGACCCGCCCACCTGTTGGCCGCCAGAGAGAGAGAGAGCGAAAAAAAACAGCTTTGAGGAGAGACACTCCGTGGCCACGGGTTCGCACCTCCAGCGGCCCAAAGCTCTGCTGCTGTCGGCCTCGCCGCCGGGCTCCTCTGGCGGAGAACCCCAGCCCTTTGTGCATTTGTGGTAGCGGAGGTGTGAGGAGGGGTGAGGCAGGTGGGCGGGGGTGGGGAGGCGAGCCGTCCTCCAGCCTCGCTACGGGGAAGCGAGCGCTGCTTCCGCTCGGCTCAGAGCTCCATCAATCACTCGGCTCCTGGCTGAATGGAAGCCGACTCCATGCGGAGGCAAGAGAGCGAAAAACAAAGTGCAATGTTGGGAGGGATGAAGCGGCCCTGTGTGTGTCTGTGTGTGCGTGTGTGTGTGTGTGTGTGTGGGAAGGTGCAAGACAGTGAAAGTGAGTCGGAGAATTGAGGAGAAAACATTTGGATGCAGGTCAGGGGACGTTTGCGGAACAAAGAGAGATTCTTTGGTGTATTTTCCTTCTGGCACTTTCTTGTGGAACTTTTATTTTTTAGAAAATAGAACTTTTTGGGGGGTTTGTCACATGACATTACTAGGCAAATGGAAATAACCCTCTTCACCTGTCAAATCATGCTATAAATAACCAATCGTGACTCCCTATTAATAGCATTTCTCCGCTACTCACGGCGACTGTTTTTTCCACTTGACAAAAGAGCTTTTCCTCAGAGCTTTGCCTCACTTGACACCCCCTCCTCCCCGAAGAAACAACAAAAACTCAACAAGGCAAAGAGGTGTTGCAAACACGCAGGCGGCCTGGAGACGGTTGCGCTGAGAGGAGGAGGAATCCGCAATTCTCGATTCTCTCCTTCACCCCCCGAAGGTGAGAAACGTTGCACAGGCACCGAGATAAAGAGGCGCTGATAGAAGGAGAAATTCAGAGGAAAAGAGAGAAAAGGCTGAAAATGGAGGGAGGAGAAGAAATGAAAAGGCGTCTTTTCATCGGGCTTTAATATCCTGCACATGCTCAAGGCTGATAGAGCAGAAAAGCCCCTCCGCTCCCCTTCACACTGACTGCAAATAAATACCTGAAGCGTTTTTTTTTTTGTTGTTGTTGTTTTTTCATTGAAATAAGATCAAATTGGTTTTTGTGGCAAAGAAGATTCAGAAATCAAACATTCTGTATCGTGTAAATGGAGACAAAAGGAGGCTGGAACGATCAAAGTCAGGAGCCGAGTTTATTCTTTTTTAAAGTCGCTTGTGCAGCGACGATGCATACAAAATATAAAAAAAGAAGCCTTTTAAGTGCTTTACAGTTGACGCACTCTCTGCCTTTTGATTGAAGGATGAAGTCAAGAGTGCAGCCGCGGCGGACGCAAGACGCGAGCAAAAGTGATCAGCTGAAAAAAAAAACCCTGTTTGACCTCCGTCAGAGCCGACGCGTCGCCACTTTGTGGCAGGTTTTCCGTCACGCAAACGCTTTTTTTTCGTTGCTATTTTCCCGCCGAAACTGCTGTTGGTGAAGTGAAGGAACGACTCGGGGAACTGGAGACGTCACAGCAGTGGTGGGCGGCGGCGCCAAGGGCTCCGAGACGTGCAGCTGGAGCTGAGGGGATTTAATACAAAGTCAATATGGCTGCGAGGTGCAATCACAGTGTGTGTTGGCTGAAGCAGATGGCTGCTGCCTGCCTGGACACAGGGGTGATGGGGGTCCCGGGCGGGGTGGTGGGGGGCCCGGGCGGGGTGGCAGCCCGGCGGTCGGAGGAGTCCTCGCCGCCAACCTCGCCGCCCAGTCCACCGCCACGACAAAACAAAACAACAACAACTAGACGACTAGATGAACATAAGATCGTCATACATGATGGACTTGCCCTTTAAAATTCTCACATCTGCTCCGTGTGGGCGGACCGATCAGAGTCCTTGGAGGAGGAGGACGTTGGGGGAGGCGGAGCCAATGCCAGTGGTTGCACTAACTGATCAATATCATTGATATTGGAGAATTTAAAATATTTTCATCGAAACACTTCTTTCAGATTTGTTGCCGGATCCAGCGACATAAAACAACAACAACAACAACAACAACAACAGCAAAAGTTTCCTGTGGAGATTGTGCAAGCGTGTCCTCACTGGCCCAACGGCAAAACTCATCCAGCAATCAGCTGAGAGTCGACGATGAGGACCCACCTTGAAAAAGGTCTGTAGTACGACCGGACCAATCAGCATCCCTGGAGGGAAAAAGTAGGCGGGAGCTGCAGCCAGAAACAGGAAGTTGTTCTTGCGGGCTTAAAAACTGTGTAAGTGTCAGCGCGGACGCTTGCAGTTTTTCACCTGTCCAGTCGACTGCAGGAAGTTTATGAAATCAGGGAGCAGCCTGGGAAAGAAAGAGGAACCCCCCCCCCCACCACCACCACCACCACCACCGTGTCCTCTGAGTGGATCAGTTGAGCAAAGCAGATCCACCGTCTCACTCACATCATCTGCGTAGCAGTGACAATATTGATCAGGACGGGAGGAGGGGGAGGAGGGGGAGGAGGAGGAGGAGGAGGAGGAGGAGGAAGAGATCGTGTGTCCCACTGCAGGTATGAGACCACCCAGATATAGAACGCCGATAAAGATCGGTTACCGCGCACGGAAATAATCAAACCCGAGGACGCAAGACTGTCGAGAGGCGAAACCGGTTCGACCTTTGACCCCAAGCAGCGACGCCGCGCTGGGCCACTCGGAGGATCTGGGAGGAGAAACGGAGGAAGTCCGACTGGAAAAGGTCCCGCGTTATGCCGACGTTCAGCGTCCATCCCCGACTCCTGGAGAAGAGCCTCACGACTGACGCGTAGCCCGCTGTTTGCAGCCTGCCGCCTACTTCTGCGACATCACAAACGGCCCGTAAGCACCGCTGTGTCTCAGTGCGCACTCAGTGGAAAGGAGGGACCAGTCATTTTTTTTTTTTTTTTGGAGGGGGGGGGGGGGGTGTTGTAGCCGTCCTCCCGCCACTAGTTGGCCCTCTTTCTGCTCCTGTGCAGCGTTCAGACACACAGAGAAGACTTCACTTCCTTCCGATGCCCAAAATATGTTTCTTGTGGGGGTCGACACGCGCATGCTGGGTGATGTCAGAGCAGAATGTCTGCCTCTCCTCCGCCGGCACCCCCACCTACTCCCCCCCCCCCCCCCCCCCTCTCTGTAAGTGGAGAGGAGCTGGCAAATCAAATTAGTCGTCTAATGGAGAAGGTGAAGAGGGGAAAGAAGAAGTGGGGAAGAGGAGTGGCGGGGGGGGGGGGGGGGGGTTGAGAGTAAATCCCTGACTGGAAGTCAGAGACAGACGGATGGAGGGAGGGAGGGAGGGGGAGACGGATGGAGGGAGGGAGGGAGGGAGGGAGAGCTGGAGGTGAGCTCGCCGTTTTTTTAACGCTTAAATCTTTTCTTTTCTTTTTCTTAATGCAATGTTTGCTGCACATCCAGCAATGTAAAAATAAATCGTCACAAAATAAATGTCCAGAAAAAACAAAACAAAAACATGTTTAGCCCTGTGTTTGCAGCATTCTGTTACAAGTAAAACCAATGCTTTGTTGGTCTTTGCACATGTTTTGTGGGAGAGCACACACACCCACCTTCCTGTGTGTGCTTGTGTGTGTGGTCACTAACCTTGATCAGTGCCCCCCTGTGACATCACCAAGGGTTGACTTGACTTGGAGGACTTATAGAAGCCACAGCGACAACAATATTTTCTGCGGAGATTGTGCAAGTTATGTTATTTTCGTGTCCTCATTCGTCACACGGCCCCCTGTGACATCACCAAGGGCTGACTTGTTTAGTTTATTCTCTCCTGAAGCGTAGATCACGGCAGAAGAAGTAAAGGATGAGCCGTGTGTGTGTGTGTGGCAGAAAACATTTTCAGACCCTGCAGGATTTCGTTGGGTTCCGTCCCTCATGTTGCCCTTTTTGTTGATGCAGTGCTGAGAGAGGAAACACAGCAGCAGCTCAAGCAGCCTGATCTCCGGCCGGCCCCTGGGAGCCGGCCGGCGGAGAGGGGAAGAGATGGAGGAACAATAATGGCCTGCACACTTCTGCATCTGCTCATTAATCATTCATCGGCTGCCGAGTGGTGGTGGTAGAGGGGGGGGGTGCGGGGTGGGGGCAGGGGGTGCGGGGGTGGGGGTGGGGGTGGGGGGGGTTGGACTCAGGTTTCACTGTCACGTCTCAGTTTATAAACAGGCCAGTTATGGAGTCGACACGCAGCGTAAATCACCTGGCAGATCGCAGGCAGAGTGATGACAACGTGGGCGGAGCGGCTGGCCCCTCCCCCTCCTCTCCCCCTCTTCCCCACCCCTCCCCCCACCTGGGGATCGATGGGAAAACGCAGTTTGCGGTGGCTGTGATTCCTCACCGCCGCTCGTCTCTTCCCTCCTTCAAGGACAAAGTGATGGCCGAGCGACGAGCTGATTGGAGGGGAACTCTCCCCCCCCCCCCCTTTCCACTTTACCGCCCTCCCTCCTCGCCTCCCTTTGGTGACATGTGACACATTCCATTGATTCACGGCACCACAGATCTGCCACATCAAACACGGCGGCCGTTTAACGTACGGTTGGCCTGCATGACTCCCAGAGTCGCTGCAGCCGCTGCTGCTGCTGCTGAGCTGCTGCTGAGCTGCAGCTGTCGCCGCTGCTGCTGCTCTATTTGGCTACTCTGGACTTTTGTTGTGGAGCCAATGAGGAGGAAGAGGAAACATTTCCACGATTTGTTCTCTTTTACACACGTGAAGAGAAACTCTTTGCCTTTAGAGAGTTTGACGTGCTGGAAAACAGGAAGTTGCTTTTCCGTGGAGACAACTTCAAGAACCCAGCCTCTGAGGTTTCAGTGGTTTGGAGGTCAGAGCTCCCCCTGTGGACCTGGAGGTCACTTGCTCCTCACCCTGAACACTTGGACGACAGGTTCATCAAGTCAGCGATATTATTGTTCCTGTGATAATTAATATGAATGAGGTGATTGCTGAACAGATATGATGGCTCATGGATTAACCCTCACATCTTCGGATTGACCCTCAGCATTAAGTTTAAAACTAAAACGAAAGGAAGCACTTTTTTTTGTAAAGCCTGCGTCCTGCAGCCTCAGCTCTTGGTTCTTCAGTCCTGCAGGGTTCTGTGAGGAACATGTCACTCCGTCCTCACTCCTCCTCCTCTCCCGCCCGTTAATCAGCGCCGTCCTGCTGAACATCTTCTCGAACATCTTATTCTTGGCAACGTGTCACAGCTGTGCGTGAGGTGTGGAGCTGCAAACGGACCTGAAGGGGAAGAAGAGGAGGAAGAGGAGGAGGAGGAGGAGTGAGAGCGGCGGCCGCTCGGTCTACACGGCGAACACGTACATGCGTGTGCACTGAAGTGCTGCGACTGTACTCGGCCCTGAGCGCCGAGCCTTGTTAGCGCCGCTAAAAGCGCGCTAAGGTGCGTGCTAAAGGCTCCCCCGCCGCCACCGCCGCTGCCACCTGGCTAAAATTAAATGTGGAAGGTCGTCTCGGTCTTATATATCTTTTAGTCTGTCGTGCAAAGTTGGCAGGTGAAAAAAAAAATGTTCTGCCTCTCCGCTCAGCTCGCACGGCAGCTGAGATCTGACTCGACCTCTGGTAGAGAGCTTTTTTTAATATATGTATATACATATATATATATATATATATATATATATATATATATGTATATATATATATATATGTATATCAGTGGCTCATCACTTTTATCCCAACCTGTTTTAGCAAGTAGCTGCAGCCACAGGTGCTGCCAGCTAAACTGGATGAATGAACAAATGTGATTGGTCTGCAACAGATGGAAGGTCTGACCAGCTTAGGAAACACCTGCAGTGGATTTGGACCAGATGGATTCTGGAAATGACACTGAAGAGGAAGTGTGTCCCCCCCCCCACCTCTGAACGGCTCCAGCAACAGTCACATTAAACACGATCGGAAGTCTGGAATTGGCTGAGCTAGCAGTAATTGATCTGATTGGTCCATTTAAAGGTGACAGGCAGGTCCAGCCTTTAAAAAGTTGCCTTCTCTTCCCAGTTCCATTCATTCCAAGTTATGAAAAGTTGAAAACTGTATCATCTGCTCTTCTGATCAACTCACTGCCCACATCCATTCATTCATTAAGCCATTCTTAAATCTCATCTCTCTTTCTTTTTCCCCTGCTCGTCGTGTCTCTCGCTCTTTGTCTTTCCCCAGTATCCCCTCCTCTCTCTCTCTCTCTCTCTCTCTCTCTCTCTCTCTCTCTCTCCCCCTCTCTCTCTCTCTCTCTCTCTCTCCCCCTCTCTCTCTCTCCCTCTCTCTCTCTCTCTCTCTCCCCCCGTCTCTCTCTCCCTCTCTCTCTCTCTCTCTCCCCCCCTCTCTCTCTCTCTCTCTCTCTCCGCTCCATCCCGGTGCTAATGAGTCCTGGATGCGGTCCAGGCGGGGGTCCAGAGCCTCTCCGCTCCAGCCGGGCACTCCCACCGCGCACCAAATGCCTCTCCTGAATATTGAATAAAGCCACGGGACCACCTGGCCGCTTCCTGATCGGCCGCCGCTCGGCAGGTGGTCCCTGGGCTGCGTCAAGATGGAGGGAAGGGCTTTGAGTCTGCTGCGATGTGGGCCCAGCCAGAAATAATATGCAGGCTGGGCTCTTTGAAGATTTTCCACACTGCCCCTTGTGATTATTAAACCTTTTCTTTTCATTTTTATCGACTTTTTTTTTTTGTCCGAGCTTCCTCAAAGAACATCTCTGGAGTTTATCTCCTGGGTTTTTACCCCGCTAACTTTGTGCTAACTCTTCAAAATAAAATCCACCACGGACCCAGTGAATGAAAGGGGCTTTAATTAGACAACAGAGAGAGAGAGAGAGAGAGAGAGAGAAAAAAAAGGAAAATAAAAGAGAGGCAAATCCTTGATAAAGCTCATTTGTTTCGTCGAGGGTCATTAATGATGCAGACGGTCAAGGAACACCAGGATGTTTGGAGAGTCTCAGCTGCCAGCGACTGGAGGAACTGAGTGACAGAAAATAACACTTTGTAATTAGCATTACTTCCTTCAACCACAAGACTGGCGCTAGCGTGGACTAGCGCCTCACACAATCAGTCACTCAACCCCTCCCTACCCACACGACTATACAAAACAAAGAGTCTGATGACAGGAAGTGCAACTCAAGTGCCTTTGCAGGTGTCATGTGGGCATGCTGTCATGCATGCTAGCCATTAGCAGCGCAATAATCTTACTTGGCAGCCAACCAGTGTGTTTGTTGCAAAAGTGAAAATGAGACATAAGGGAAAGGGAGTCAGGGGAGTCGGATGTATGTGAATTTATGTGAATTGTCCAAATCCCCCCCCCCCCCCAAAAAAATGCAGCTTGTCTTCGATGCAGAGGCCTTAATTTCAGCGCCCCGACGGGACGGTGATTTTGCGGTTTATCAAACCAGAGTCAAGCATCGATGACACTTTCAACAAAACTCATGGCCCAATTGATTTTTTTTAAGTGTATTTGTGCGTGTTGATCCAAGAGTGTCATTTTTTTAAGCGATTAATATGACAGCAGCTGTTATTTCTGCATCAGAAGGAAGACAAAAAGCTGCGCTAGGACACCTGGTGCTCCTCCCTGTTTAAAGATAATATTTGAAGGAGGAAAAGAAAAAAAAGTCATCTGAGTGTCTCTTGAATATGACGAGTGGCCAGCCGGATATTTCTCACTCTTCTTCCAGCCTTCATCCGTCCGTCCGGCTCTTCATTATTCAAAAGGCAGCGGAGCGGCGTCCCACCAGGACCAATCGATGGCGTCGGATCCATCAGCGTGATTAGACACACTTCGACTTCTTCCCAGAGCCTCCTCGGAGCCTCTGCCTGGAATTGGTACCATTTGTAAAGGCTTGTTGCCTTTAATTTATGGAGCGCTGATTGCCAATTCCAAAAAGCGTGCAAGTGGGTCGGGGGGGAGGGAGGGTGGGGACACAAACAGGGAGACGGGCGGCGCTAACGGGGGGCGGTGACGACTAAATCCGAGCTTCTGACTCGGTCTCGCCTGCTGACTCGCCTAATTCTGCTAACGAGAGCTAATAGCCAAGTTAGCGGGAGGCGGTTAGCGTGACTGAAGAGCGGAACATTTGTTTCTTTTCTTTTTTAGCTGCGTTAACAAAGCGAGTGCGTGACACATGTCAGTCACCACTGATTGTGAAAGGGAAAAATTGCATTTTTATTTGACCTTAAAGCGACGGTTTTAAAACCATTTTGATGATTTATTGACTAAATAATGCAACTCAGTCCTCTACGCAATCTGCTTTTAAAAATCAGTCCTGGCCGCTGTTGCATGGTTAGCGTGCAGCCAGTTCAGTGAGCCTAAGTCGCTCTGCAGATTTAACACGCTGGAATAAAACAACAGCGCACACAAAAATAAAAAACTACTCATGGCTCATCGCTGGTGCCAGAAAAAAGCTGCTGTTGGATTTGAAGAAGAAGCTTCGAGCGGCGACGCGTGTAAATGTGACGGTGTTGTGTTGAGGCTGCTCCTCTCTAAAGCCCTCTTACATAAGCCACCACTCTCAGATGTGTTGAGATCAGGCAACTATTTTTGGTTCTTTCCTCTAAAAAAATGAAATAAAATAAGAATTGTGAATAATACACAGGAGCTCCTTTATATGTTGTCCAGCTTCATCTGCCCATTATTATTATTATTATTATTATTAGTATTATTATTATTATTATGATTATTATTATTATTATTTGTTTGTTTGTTTGTTGTTAACCTGTTTTCTCTTTGCGCCGCTGATTTTGATCTCTATATTTGCGTCTAATGACCCGAGGACTAATGAACCTGAAGAGGTTCCTCCTGCA
Source organism: Nelusetta ayraudi (assembly GCF_046127955.1). Lineage (NCBI taxonomy): Eukaryota > Metazoa > Chordata > Actinopteri > Tetraodontiformes > Monacanthidae > Nelusetta > Nelusetta ayraudi. The sequence goes on from NW_027466272.1 coordinate 60,597, forward strand.
TGAGCGCATTTAGAGCAGAGGACGGCGGATCGATCCGCTTTAATGGTCCTTATCGGATTCCGTGTTGGTAAACAATATTAGCTCGAACGGAAAATTGCGTCTCCATTAACGGCAGACTCCAAACAGTTGTGCTGGTGGATGGGGCGGGTCAAGAGGGAGCTGGGAGGCTCTGATTTATAAAGCACTGCTGTGTTTTCTCTTTGTTTTTTGGCCCCTCTTCACAACAAGTCCTGTGGGGAGAAAAAAAACAACGACCCTCAAGCAGTGAGGCATCGCTGCATCGGGTATAATTCCAAGTGTGGGATTTATGGATCGACCTTGGACTGTAACCTTTATATGTTTGGGTTTTTTTTTTTAGAACAAGGTTGAAAAGACAAATCACAGTAACGGCTCTTCTGGCTAGCAGCAACAGATCGCATCCATCAATCAATCAGTCAGTCAATCAATCAATCAATCAATCAATCAATCAATTAACTTTTATTTATAAAGTGACATCCAAAGGCATTCATGCTGGAACGCCGACGGGAATCTCCAACCCGGCGGCCGTGAGAAGATCAGACTGTTGGAGATCGCGAGCAGCGTTTTAGCATTTTTAGCATTTTGGTATTTTAGCAGCAGGCTGCAAACAGAGGGCTAACTCTGCAGGTTTATGATGAGTCGCTGGATTTTCCAGGATGAAAATGCAACACGTGAGAGAGAGGCACACAACAGTGCAGGTCTATGTCTCAACACAGGGGTCCTGCAGTGAGTCAGTTTGTTTTGTCAAACGTGCGCTGCAAAACTACGACATCTAGTGGCGACGCGGCTCACAAGCCATCTGATGTCGCAGGTGTAATTGCCACATAAGGCACATGTTCCATTTGCTGAGTTCCTGCTGTCTCTCTCTTCCTGTCGCCACCTTGTGGAGGATTGCAGCCAGTGCAGAAGATCACCCTCGCTGGCTCCCATCCAAGGGAATTAGGAAAGGAAAAAGAAGTTAGCCCGTGCTGGAATCCCCTGGAGGCTTCAGCCCACTTTGAGACACTCTGCCGTGGCACCTCTTGGTCTCAGGCAGGATTATAATATTATAATGTCCCGCCGCTGCCGATCGCTATCGCCCATCACAAGTTCCGCTTAATCTCTCCAAAGTACGTAATTAACCCCAGACTGATGGCTATCGCTGCGTCGTGTTGCCGCGGATGCGCACAGGACTGCGCCGCTGGCGCCACAAATATTTGTGTTTGTATTTTTTTTCCAAAGCATTTTCCCGTCCTCAGGTTCGACGCCGATGTCCCGCTGCGTCCGTCACCTGACGACACCCCGAGTGGGGAAAAAAAAACAATCAATTCATCAATCTGCACATTCCGCCGGGGAAAAAAAAGAGATCGCAGAGATCTTTTCGGCTGCGGCTCGTTAAATTGCTCATACTTGTAAATTCTAATCTTTGTGAAGGAAAGAAGAAAAAAAAAAAGCAGCATAATCATAATCAAATCCATTTGAGTTGGCTGAGAAAATGGGTCAACTTATTGTTTCTGTGGCCTCCAGGGAAGAAAATAAAATGCAGCGCAAGGTTGTGCAGACAGAAAGAGGAATCCATCCATCTATCTATCTATCTATCCATCCATCCATCCATCCATCCATCTATCTATCTATCTATCTATCTATCTATCTATCCGTCCGTCCGTCCGTCCATCCATCCATCCATCCATCTATCTATCTATCTATCTATCTATCTATCTATCCGTCCGTCTGTCCGTCCGTCCATCCATCCATCTATCTATCTATCTACTGTTACTTGTATAAGTGATTATTCCAGGCAGTTTTGCAGTGGGAACTCTTGAAACCTGTTTTATTTATGTGTATGTTCTTGTCTTTCTGCATTTGAGCGACTTCCTGTGCTCACTGATAGACGTATCGTATTTTTTATTTTCCTCCCGGAGACAGTTTAGGTTGGACCGGTCGTGCTCATGTCGTTAAGTCTCTCGACGCTCTTCAGAAACTCTTCTGGACGCTGAAGCTTGTGCGCTCAGGACGCTAAATAAACACACGCAAAATGTTTCTCGACTTTGCTCAATAGCGGCTGTGTCCAAATGCATCACTCGACCTTGCTTCTCCAGATTGTCCCTCACGCTGTTTCTCCTGTCCTCCTTTCCTCCGCCCAGCTCTCCTTCGCTGCCACCACTCCCGTCCTGGCCGACAAGAAGAAGTACCCCAACTTCTTCCGGACCGTCCCGTCCGACAACGCCGTCAACCCGGCGGTGGTCAAGTTGATCAACTACTACAACTGGAGCCGAGTGGGGACGCTCACGCAGGACGTCCAGAGGTTCTCCGAGGTCAGTGGGCACCTGGGGTGTTTTTTTTTTTTTTTTTGCTCTTGCTCTGGAGCTCATGAAAACTGATGGTGGAGCTCTCCGTCGGAACTCCAGGCTCTCTGCTCCTCCGGTGTTAGTCAGTGTATGGATACCAGGGAAGTAACGCAGATGCATTTAGATACGAGCGTTTAGAGGTGTTTCACCGGAAAAACACGCAGTGACGCACGACTATAAATGGTCGTGCGCATGGATTTTTCTACTTTTATTCAAGGGAATTTATTGGAGAAATGTGTCCTGCAGCTGAGGCCTGAATCGTGCAGCAGCGGCAGCAGCAGCGGCAGCAGCAGCGGCAGCAGCAGTGGTAGCGTGGTGTCAGCGGCGAGCAACAATGGGCTTTTCTTCGCTCGTCATTTATGAAATGCCAACGCGATTCGTGTGGGTCGCACACAAATGTATTCAGCTGATTTTCCAAATACTTGAACTGGATCTTTTAACAGTAGTTACATGCGCCTACGCTCACTCACTCACACACACTCACACACACACACCGTACACCCCCCCCCCCCCACACACACACACACACACACACACACACACACACACACACACACACACACACACGCACAGTCAATGAATGATTACTCTGCGATTCTAAAGATGATTTACATTTTGGGAAATAAAAAAGGAAGCAGCGTTGATTCAAGAAACGCCGTCAGTTGTCGGAAGACGGTTTGCAAATGATTTGACTGGCAATTATTATTTTTTGAATCTTTGAACAGATGACAGCAGATGATCCTTTTGTGCAGAAAAAATGTAATAATTTTCACAGCAAATGCAAAGAAAAATCCCACTAACCATCCACACGGATTTGATTTCATTCACAGATTTTAAATCAAAGGCAGATTTTTTTATGAAACTGCGGCAAATCCACAGTCGCAAATCATTAGTGTGGAAGTTGCATCAGCAAGTCTGCAAGTGTCGGCTCCAGTTAGACTATAGGAATTACAGTTGGAAGGTTGCAGCAGTGAGTGCAGGGTCCTTCTTCTTCTTCTTCTTCTTCTTCTTCTCCTCCTCGTTGTTTCCAAAGGCCTTTCAAAACACTCGTCGGCTGTGCGAGGCCTTAAAGCTCTCTGGATGTGGCACCGGCACCGTGTTATATCACACCGGTGACACGGGAACATTCTGTTTGGTTTTGGCTTCCCTTCTTTTTTTAATCCAGAGAAAAACAGGAAATCTTAAAAAAGAAAGAAAGAAAGAAAGAAACGGTGTGTTCCTGCCTCGAGGCTGCGGATGAAAACAATCTCCTGTGGATGGGATGGAGGAGAGAGAGAGGAAGGAGGGAGGGAGGGAGGGAGGGAGGGAAGGAAGGAGGGAGGGATCAATGAATGAGGGATTGGTGGATCGATGGATGGATAGAAGGATGGATGGATGATAGGTAGATGGAAGGATGGAAGAGAAATGGGTTGATGGATAGGTAGATGGAGGGATTGAGGAGGGATGGATGGATGAATAATAGATAGAGGAATGGATAGACGGATGGAGGGATGGGTGGATGCAAGGATAGATGGATGAAGGAATAATGGATGGATGGATGGTGATGGAGGGATGGATGGAGGGATGGATGGAGGGATAGATAGAGGGATGGATGGAGGGCTGTTGTGCCAGAAGTCTCACCTCAAATCTCACCCGGTCCTAATCCGTGTTTCTCCTCCGCCTGCTGGAGGCGCCGTGGGGCTCAGCTCGGCTGCATCCCATCGACTCGCCGCCAGATTGGCCCTTTAATCCTCATTCGCAAAGATGCCAGCGAGGCTTCCGCACGCCACCGCCACCGCCACCGCCACCGCTCGCACAATCCCATCGACTCCGCACAACCACAGCGTGCCAGCGCTTCACTTCCCGCCAAATTTGGCCTCCTGGAAGTCGCGGTGCTACTTTTCGACACAAATGCCAGGAAATAACGAATGTCATCAGGATTCTACGGGAGTGAGAGAGAGAGAGAGAGAGAGAGAGAGAGAGAGAGAGAGAGAGTGAAAGACAGCGTGAGAGAAAGTGAGACGGGGTGAGAGAGAGAGTGAGAGGGAGTGAGAGAGACGGAGTGAGAGAGAGAGAGTGAGACGGAGTGAGAGTGAGAGAGAGAGAGGGTGAGAGGGAGTGTGAGAGAGAGAGTGAAAGACAGCGTGAGAGAAAGTGAGACGGAGTGAGAGAGATGGAGTGAGAGTGAGAGAGAGTGAGACGGAGTGAGAGTGAGAGAGATTTCTATCCCAGCTGTTGCATTGTATGACAGCTGCTGTGAAAAACACACACACTTCCTGTGTGTGTGTGTGTGTGTGCTGGTCTCAGAGGAAGTGGTTGATGGTTTTGACATCACATGGTCAGCGTGGTGCATGGTGTCTCATCATTGACCAGCAGGGGGGTGGGTGCTGGTGCAGTGTGTGTGTGTGTGTGTGAGACGGCGCCCCCACCAGGCCTGGCTCTTGAGCTTGCGCAGAGAGAGAGAGCGAGAGAGAGAGAGAGAGAGAGAGAGAGAGAGAGAGAGGCTCCGTCTCCATTACAGTTTTTTGCAAAATAAAAGCGATATTTCTGAAATTCCGACAGTACAATTGCGATTTGCAGGTGTTTCCATTGAACGGTGGAAACAGATTTTACGAGAATTATGGACGAAGCCATAATTCTCGTAAAATCTCGCACCGCGACATTTACGAGAATTTCCTTTGCATTTCTTTGTTTATGTTTGTTTACTGTCAAGAATAGTTGTTTGATTTTTCTCTTCGATTACCCACCATTTTCACTTAAAGTGAACTGGTCACATGACCCCGTACGTCACGTCCGCTAACATTTAAATGCGAGAAAAGTGTTTGACTTTTGCGACATTCCTCTGCATGGAGTCGTGTGAAAAACCACCTCATGAGAGTCCGAACCTTCGAGAGCTTTTTCCGAGTTCAGCTGTTTTTATTGCCATATTTAGGTTTAGGCCCCTCCCCCAGCCAGGTGTTGGCCCCTCCCTCTGTGTATGTTGTTCCTGGAGAATGGAAGCGTGTGTCCCCCATGTTCGGTGCATGTAAGCGGTCATGAGTGTTAATGTCAGGGGTCAGAGGTCACTCAAAGACTTGATTGAATTAAATGTTCTCTTGACATGAATAAATTGTATTGATCCCCAAGGAAACACGCAGTGCACGCATTCACAGTCTCACTGCAAGTATCAATACAGCAGTGCTCGCACACACACACGCACACACACACACACACACACACACACACACACACATACACACTCATCCCTCTTTCTCACACTGTCTCTCCCGCTGTTCTGCAGCTCTGCAACCTTAATGTGATGTAATACTTGTTAAGGACTGTCGCTGCAGTGAACACTGAACATACACACACACACACACACACACACACACACACACACACACAATACAGTGCCCCCTGGGATGCTAACCTGCAAGCTGAAGACGTTGTCATGAAGATGTCACGTCTATTTATAGGTACCACTAAAACGCACATGCGCGCGCACACACACACACACACACACACACACACACACACACACAAACGGGCACACATGCTGTTTCGGGATAATGACATTTCAATGGGCGAGGAGTGGGAGGAGCTTAGTGCAGTGGAAGATGAACATGTGTAAAAAAGCACAAATGACGGAAACAAAACACACAGCAATTAACATTGTTGAGATTGGCCACAAGAGGCAGTCAGTCACCCAGGCAGTCACCCAGTCAGTCAGTCAGTCAGTCAGTCATCCAGTCAGTCAGTCATCCAGTCAGTCATCCAGTCAGTCAGTCAGTCAGTCAGTCACCCAGGCAGTCACCCAGTCAGTCAGTCAGTCAGTCAGTCATCCAGTCAGTCAGTCATCCAGTCAGTCAGTCAGTCACCCAGCCAGTCAGTCAGCCAGTCACTCAGTCAGTCACTCAGTCATCCAGTCAGGCAGTCAGTCAGTCAGTCAACCACCCAGTCAGTCACCCAGTCAGTCACCCAGCCAGTCAGTCAACCACCCAGTCAGTCACCCAGTCAGTCAGCCAGTGTCAGTCACCCAGTCAGTCAGTCAGTCAGTCAGTCAGTCACCCAGTGTGTTCCTCTCTCCGTCTCCTTCCATGGGAGCAGTGTTTGTTCATTTGAGCCGCAATCTGGAAGCCAAAGCAGTTTGAAGGAGAGTTTGGGGAGAAAAAAAACTCTCTGTGAGGGAGCCTGGCAGGACGGACGGGGAGGGAGGTTCCGGACGGTCCGGCCTGTGAGAAGGAGGAGGGGGAAGCACTGTGGTTCTGGATTGGAGGAGAACCTCTACCTCCACCTACACCTCCTTCTCGTCCTCCACCTCCTCTACCTCCTTCTACTCCCCTTTCCCTCCTCCCATCCTCCCCCTGCTCCTCCTCCTCTTCCAGCTCCTCCTCCTCTTCATCCACCTCTTCATCCACCTCTTCCTCCTCCCCCTCTTCCTCATCTTCTTCTTCCTCCTACTCATCCTCCACGCCCACCTCCTGCTCCTCCTGCTCCTCTTCCTCCACCTTCTCCTCCCCTTTCCCTCCTCCCATTCTCCTCCTGCTCCTCCTCCTCTTTTAGCTCTTTCTCCTCCCCCCTCCCCTCCTTCCTCCTCCTCC